>NC_084567.2:43632500-43647500 GCF_033978685.3 Nerophis lumbriciformis
AGAGTTGGATAATATCGGAATATCGGCAAAAAAGCCATTATCAGACATCTCTAGCTGTGACAGTAAAAAGTCCAACGTGTTGTTTGGATAATAAAGCAAGGCCAGAAAAACAAATGATTATAAAAATGTGTTTTTAAGTCTAGCATGTCATCAACGCGGATCATATCCCAAATTGTTTTGATACCCTGCAGGAAATCTGCTAAGCAGCGACATATGCTTTGCAGCATTTGTTATCCCTCCGCTAAAAGCCAAAAAGGGGAATTAGAAGTGCTCGTCTGTTTATTAACTTTTACTCTTCCTGTGACTGGAGTGGACTATAAGTCGTCACGTTTTTCTTTCTTTAGTTTATTTGGAACATGAACACACTTACATCATAATACATCACACAATTTCATATCATTTCATTTGACATCATGCCCGAAAAGGAGTAGGAAGAAGCAAAGCTTATTTAATCCTAACCCCTTTCCCACTTCAAAGCGTTTACAAATATATAGAATTTTATAATATAATAAAATAACATCTATGAATTAGTATACAACAGTTTTGTAATATGTAATTAATTAATTAATTCAGTCATTATTAACATACTGAGATGAAGAATATCTTATTTTCAATAAGGTTGGAAGTATTACTCATATTTCTTCTTCTTTGTACTCTGTAAGCACTATTATTTTGAACAACCTCTTAAACTGGATCATATCAGTACAATTTTTTAACTTCTTTACTTCATCCATTCCATCATTTAATTCCACATACTGATATGCTAAAAGTTCTAAGTGTTGTACGTGCATATAAATGTTTTAAATTATTTTTTTCCTCTAAGGTTATATTTCTCCTCTTTAGTTGAGAAGAATTGTTGTACATTCTTTGGTAGCAGGTTATAGTTTGCTTTGTACATCATTTTAGCTGTTTGCAATTTTACCAAATCACCAAACTTTAATATTTCTGACTTAATAAATAAAAGTTCTCTATATCCAACATGATGTATTATTCTAACTGATCTTTTTTGTAACACGGTTAGCGAATGTAGCGCACATTTGTAGTTATTTCCCCATATTTCTGCACAATAACTCAGATATGGTAACACTAGCGAGCAGTAGAGAATATGTAGTGATTTTTGGCCCAGGACATATTTTGCTTTATTCATTATTGAAATGTTTTTTGCCACCTTACAGGTAAAAGCCAGTAAATTAGAATATTTTGAAAAACTTGATTTATTTCAGTAATTGCATTCAAAAGGTGTAACTTGTACATTATATTTATTCATTGCACACAGACTGATGCATTCAAATGTTTATTTCATTTAATTTTGATGATTTGAAGTGGCAACAAATGAAAATCCAAAATTCCGTGTGTCACAAAATTAGAATATTACTTAAGGCTAATACAAAAAAGGGATTTTTAGAAATGTTGGCCAAGTGAAAAGTATGAAAATGAAAAATATGAGCATGTACAATACTCAATACTTGGTTGGAGCTCCTTTTGCCTCAATTACTGCGTTAATGCGGCGTGGCATGGAGTCGATGAGTTTCTGGCACTGCTCAGGTGTTATGAGAGCCCAGGTTGCTCTGATAGTGGCCTTCAACTCTTCTGCGTTTTTGGGTCTGGCATTCTGCATCTTCCTTTTCACAATACCCCACAGATTTTCTATGGGGCTAAGGTCAGGGGAGTTGGCGGGCCAATTTAGAACAGAAATACCATGGTCCGTAAACCAGGCACGGGTAGATTTTGCGCTGTGTGCAGGCGCCAAGTCCTGTTGGAACTTGAAATCTCCATCTCCATAGAGCAGGTCAGCAGCAGGAAGCATGAAGTGCTTTAAAACTTGCTGGTAGACGGCTGCGTTGACCCTGGATCTCAGGAAACAGAGTGGACCGACACCAGCAGATGACATGGCACCCCAAACCATCACTGATGGTGGAAACTTTACACTAAACTTCAGGCAACGTGGATCCTGTGCCTCTCCTGTCTTCCTCCAGACTCTGGGACCTCGATTTCCAAAGGAAATGCAAAATTTGCATGGTTGGGTGATGGTTTGGGGTGCCATGTCATCTGCTGGTGTCGGTCCACTCTGTTTCCTGAGATCCAGGGTCAACGCAGCCGTCTACCAGCAAGTTTTAGAGCACTTCATGCTTCCTGCTGCTGACCTGCTCTATGGAGATGGAGATTTCAAGTTCCAACAGGACTTGGCGCCTGCACACAGCGCAAAATATACCCGTGCCTGGTTTACGGACCATGGTATTTCTGTTCTAAATTGGCCCGCCAACTCCCCTGACCTTAGCCCCATAGAAAATCTGTGGGGTATTGTGAAAAGGAAGATGCAGAATGCCAGACCCAAAAACGCAGAAGAGTTGAAGGCCACTATCAGAGCAACCTGGGCTCTCATAACACCTGAGCAGTGCCAGAAACTCATCGACTCCATGCCACGCCGCATTAACGCAGTAATTGAGGCAAAAGGAGCTCCAACCAAGTATTGAGTATTGTACATGCTCATATTTTTCATTTTCATACTTTTCAGTTGGCCAACATTTCTAAAAATCCCTTTTTTGTATTAGCCTTAAGTAATATTCTAATTTTGTGACACACGGAATTTTGGATTTTCATTTGTTGCCACTTCAAATCATCAAAATTAAATGAAATAAACATTTGAATGCATCAGTCTGTGTGCAATGAATAAATATAATGTACAAGTTACACCTTTTGAATGCAATTACTGAAATAAATCAAGTTTTTCAAAATATTCTAATTTACTGGCTTTTACCTGTATGTTGTATGTTTTGTATATGAGATTTCCAGTTCATTTGATCATCTATTAATACTCCCAAAAATCTAGTTTCTTTTACCCTTTCTATGTCTACTTCGTCTATTTGTATTTGTGTATGATGCTCTTTTCTACTATTACCAAATAGCATTATTTTAGTTTTACTGAGATTCAAAGATATTCTGTTTTTGTCAAACCATCTTTTTAATTTGTTCATTTCTTCTGTTATTATTTGTATTATCTTCTGTGTGTTCTCTCCTGAACAGAAAGCAGTTGTGTCGTCTGCAAATAAAACCAACTTTAAGTCCTTCGTAACCTTACAAATGTCGTTTATATAAAGATTGAACAATCTTGGTCCCAGTATTGACCCCTGGGGTACACCACAGGATATATCTAAAAAAAGTTGGTACTATTATTTCTAAATACAAAAAATAATCCCACATTAATTAAAATGCAAAGTAAAGCCTATTTAATAGAAATATTATTTGTTACAACATTACGCCCCCTCCCCCCCCCCCCGCACGGTGCGCCCCCTCCCTTCCCGTATCATGACTCTTTTTGGACGTCACCACATCAAAAAATCAACACAAGATGTCAAAACGGCCAAAACTGTCAGGTGCCCAGGGAAGAAAAAAGGGAAAAGAAGAGGAGGAGAAACGAGAAAAGACAGCGGTAGCAGGTAGGTAACGTTAGCCTACATGAAATGATTTGTCTGTTACAGAATGTGATAGTAACCTGGCTTTTTAGCATTAAGCTAATGTTACATGATTCGGCAATTGCTAATCAATAAATAGCTGGTTCTGTTTTAACGTCGGGTTAATATTGTGGAGGGGGCTAAATTGTTATGGAAAATAATAATGTAACGTTAGGTAATTACAGTACTCCCACCTTACATTCCTCAGGGACATTTGTATTAGATCTTTTAAGCAGGTGTTTTTTGTTTACATTGTTATTGCCTTCTGGTTAGCTAATGTTTGCCCTGCAGGTAATAGTCACTTTTCCACCCCTTTATATATTAAGTATAGTTGTAAGTAAAAAAAAAAAAGGTCAAAGACAAAGCTATTCGGTTTCTTGTGAGTATATACACTTCAATGCCGATGTGGGGGGGCGCCACCTAAAATCTTGCCTAGGGCGCCAGATTGGTTAGGGCCGGGCCTGCTATGAGCTCACTCAAGGCCTCAACTGACCCATCATCTGCATTTGGAATTCTTTGATCCAGATTTTTTCCGATATTAACAAAATAATCATTGAAACGTTCAGCTATTTGGTTCATTTTGTTTACTCATTTACTTTAAAAAAAAGTGTGCAAAGAAAAAAAGAGGATGTGATTTAAAAGTCTGCAACAGACCTCAGCAGTGGGCAACGTTGCTAATGAAAAGGAGTATATCTCTGCAAGGACGGACAATAGCCAGTGCAACTTTTCTCCGGCTAAAAGGCCCTGGCGTGGATGTAAATCCAGCTTAATCTTAACTCTCCAACTAAACTTGCTGTGGAGGAAAGCCACGAGCGCAAAGCTCCTTTTAACTTCATAATCACTTTCTCCTCCCGCCGGGGGATAATGCTACTACTTGGGGGAGATTTAACCCCACGTCTGTCTCCGTCCTCCCCGACCATCCCTCTTCCTCCGGACCATTAGTGATATTGCCGGCCCGCGAGACCTCCGCGTTAAGTCACTTAATCAAAAGCAATGGCTTGAAAATGCTGTTTGGCCTCTTACGTCTGATTCATTCCTGCAGACGAGAGACGGAGAGAAAGGCCGGGGGGAAATAAACGGAGAGCGAGACGGATAAGAAAGGAAGTGAGCGAGTGTCGATGGCGAAGAGAGCGGAGCGAGGACATTAGGCCATGTGTTATCAGCTAAGCAGCAACATGAAGACCATCAGTGGCCCTCTGGCCCTCTGGGGGAGAGAAGGCCTCTGTTCTTTCAACCACCAAGTCTTGGTCGCCACACTGCAGAAAGTCAGTGTTCAAAAACAAGAAAAAAATATACAAAAATGAGGGATATTTTATCTAAACTAAGCAAAATGATCTGCCAATAGAACAAGAAAATTTGGCTTATCAATATTTTCCAAAACAAGTCAAATTAACTAACTTCAAAGAAACCAAAAAATAGCTTAAAATAAGTATATTCTCACTAATAACAAGTGCACTTTTCTTGGTAGAAAAAAAGAAGAAGACCTTTTTGCTCAATATGTTGAACAATATTCTTAAATGAAGTAAATGCTAGTGCCATTATCTTGACATAATGATATAAAGTTAAAAGTTAAAGTACCAATGATTGTCACACACACACTAGGTGTGGCGAAATTATTCTCTGCATTTGACCCATCACCCTTGATCACCCCCTGGGAGGTGAGGGGAGCAGTGGGCAGCAGCGGTGGCCGCGCCCGGGAATCATTTTTGGTGATTTAACCCCCAATTCCAACCCTTGATACTGAGTGCCAAGCAGGGAGGTAATGGGTCCCATTTTTATAGTCTTTGGTATGACTCGGCCGGGGTTTGAACCCACAACCTACCGATCTCAGGGCGGACACTCTAACCACTAGGCCACTGAGTAGGTATGATATGCGCTCGGCATTACATTTACTTATACTCAGAGGTGGGTAGAGTAGCCAGAAATTGTACTCAAGTAAGAGTACTGTTACTTTAGAGATTTATTACTCAAGTAAAAGTAAGGAGTAGTCACCCAAATATTTACTTGAGTAAAAGTAAAAAGTATGTTGTGAAAAAACTACTCAAGTACTGAGTAACTGATGAGTAACATACACACACATATATATATATATATATATGTATGTGTGGGAAAAAAATCACAAGACTATTTCATCTCTACAGGCCTGTTTCATGAGGGGGGGTACCCTCAATCATCAGGAGATTTTAATGGGAGCATTCGCATACCATGGTTTATATAGGGCACAGAGTGGGTGGGTACAGGCTGGCCTAGGGGCGTGGTGATTGGCTCATGTGTTACCTAGGAGGTGTTTCCGTCTATGGCGGCATGTTGTTACAATTTCGCTGCGCTTGTTGAGGGATGACAGGTCTGGACGGTAAATAATAAACAGTTTCTCTTTCAAGCATAGGTTGCATCTTTTATTACCACTATTGTAAGGTGTGCTGGATGCAAGAATTTGCCATGTTATTGAATATTCAACATTATTGTCTTTGAGGTCCCAAATGTGTTTGCTGAGTTCTGTGGTATTCCGCAGGTTTTGGTTCCTGAAAGAAGCCTTGTGATTGTTCCATCTGGTTTTGAATTCTCCCTCGGTTAATCCTACATATGTGTCGGATGTGTTAATGTCCTTGCGTATTACCTTAGATTGGTAGACAACTGATGTTTGTAAGCACCCCCCGTTTAGAGGGCAATCAGGTTTCTTTCGACAGTTACATCCTTTGTTGGTTTTGGAGTCGCTCTGTCTGGGGGTCGACGGCTCATTTGCAATTGTTTTGTTGTGGTTTGAGATGATTTGTCGTATTGTCGTATATATATATATATATATATACACACACACATATATATACACATATATATATATATATATACATACACACACACACACATATATATATATATATATATATATATATATATATATATATATACATTGATGTATACAGTATATAATTTATATATTTTTTTTTTGCCGTTTTTGTTTACATGTTAAAGGTGTTTTAATGAATATACATGCATGTTTAACACATATAGATTCCTTTCTTTCATGAAGACAAGAATATAAGTTGGTGTATTACCTGATTCTGATGACTTGCATTGATTGTAATCAGACAGTAGTGATGATAACGTCCACGTTTTCAAATGGAGGAGAAAAAAAGTTCCTCCTTTCTGTCTAATACCACATGAAAGTAGTGGGTTTTTGGCATCTTATTTGTCCAGCTTCCATATTCGTTTTTATACACTTTACAAGAAATACATTGGCGGCAAACTCCGTAGCTTGCTAGCTTGTTTGTGCAGGCTTTCGGAGACTCTTATTTTGAAAGCGCAGGCGCGATGGAGCGGCACTTTTATTGTGAAGACAGGAACTGTGCAGTCAGTCTTTAGGCTTTTGACGGGATGTACGGTTGAAATAAAAAAGGGTCTTTTTTCCTTCACACTTTTGATTGATTGATTGGAACTTTTATTAGTAGATTGCACAGTACAGTACATATTCCGTACAATTGACCACTAAATGGTAACACCCCAATAAGTTTTTACACTTGTTTAAGTCAGGTCATGTGACCACCTGGCTCTGTTTGATTGGTCCAACGTCACCAGTGACTGCATCTGATTGGTGGAACGGAGTGAACGTCACCAGTGACTGTATTTGTTGAAACGCAGGCACTATGAAGGTCTGTCTGACAGACCAAAACAAACAAAGCGTGCATTAACAGATGGATAAAAATTAGTAGCGAGTAGCGAGCTGAATGTAGATAAAAGTAGCGGAGTAAAAGTAGCGTTCCTTCTCTATAAATATACTTAAGTAAAAGTATGTTGCATTAAAACTACTCTTAGAAGTACAATTTATCCCAAAAGTTACTCAAGTAGATGTAACGGAGTAAATGTAGCGCGTTACTACCCACCTCTGCTTATACTAAAAACTAGTTTATTGTTCTTAATGGAAAGGCAACAAGGCAAGCGCTTGTTACTCTCGGGGTCTCCTAGCTGCTCAGGCAAATCATATTGTCTAAAAATGCATTTTTCCATGGATAACATGACATCATCACGCCAAGTGTGTGCTCTTTCAGTCAATTAGTGCACATATATACAGCCCGGCCCCCGGCCAACATTTTTTTAATTGTAATTTTGAAGAATTTATCTGAATGTGCATGAACTATTTCTGTTCAAAATTGTTAGAAATGTTAAATGTTTAAATATGAACTGTCAGTTTACTGTACTGTGCCAACTGTACTACTATATGAGTACCTATTTTCTATTGTTTCATTGAAAATAAAACAGCAAAGTCTATTTGGCTGTCATCTGTTTTAATTATGAGACACAATTGTGTCAAAGTCATGATTGTGCATATGTACACACTGCAAAAAGTGAAATCTAAGTAAGATGAAATATGTCAAATAAGGCTGATATTTGCTTATTTTCTGTCTGATAAGATCATTCTTCTCACTAAGCAGATTTTATGTTAGAGTGTTTTACTTGTTTTAAGTGTTCTAAATGATGTCAGTAAGATATTACAGCTTGTTGCTGAGATTTGATGAGCTATATTGAGTAAAACATGCTTGAAACTAGAATATCAAGTGTTGTGTCATCAACACTCACAAGTATAAAACTACTTTTTTAAAGTCATCATTTCTTATTTCAAGTATGAAATAAAAAAATCATGACTTTGACACAATTGTGTCTCATAATTAAAACAGATGACAGCCAAATGGACTTTGCTGTTTTATTTTCAATGAAACAATAGAAAATAGGTACTCATATAGTAGTACAGTTGGCACAGTACAGTAAACTGACAGTTAATATTTAAACATTTAACATTTCTAACAATTGTGAACAGAAATAGTTCATGCACATTCAGATAAATTATTCAAAATTACAATAAAAAAAATGTGGCTGGGGGCCGGGCTATATATATATATATATATATATATATATATATATATATATATATATATATATATATATATATATATATATATATATATATATATATATATATATATATATAATATAAAAAATATATAAAATAATAATGATATAATAATAATATAAAAAATATATAAAATGTGGCTGGGGGCCGGGCTATATAAATATATATATATATATATATATATATATATATATATATATATATATATATATATATATATATATATATATAATATAAAAAATATATAAAATAATAATAATATAATAATAATATAAATAATATATAAAATGTGGCTGGGGGCCGGGCTATATATATATATATATATATATATATAATATAAAAAATATATAAAATAATAATAATATAATAATAATATAAAAAATATATAAAATGTGGCTGGGGCCAGGCTATATATATATATATATATATATATATATATATATATATATATATATATATATATATATATATATATATATATATATATATATATATATATATATATATATGAAGTAAGGCTATATATATATATATATATATATATATATATATATATATATATATATATATATATATATATATATATATATATATATATATAGCCCGGCCCCCAGCCACATTTTTTTTATTGTAATTTTGAATAATTTATAATATATATATATATATATATATATATATATATATATATATATATATATATATATATATATATATATATATATATATATAAACATATATATAAACATATAAATAAATATATATATATATATGTATATATATACATATATATACATATATATATATATATATATATATATATATATATATATTTATATATATATATATATATTCATATGTTTATATATATATTTATACATATATATATATATTTATATGTTTATGTATGTATATATATATATATATATATATATATATATATATATATATATATATATTTATACACATATATATATATATATATATATATATATATATATATATATATATATATATATATATATATATATATATATATATATATATATTCTTCGCGCACTAATTGACTGAAAGAGCACGCACTTGGCGCGATGATGTCATGTTATCCATGGAAAAATGCATTTTTAGACAATATGATTTGCCTGAGCGGCTAGGAGACCCCGAGAGTAACAAGCGCTTGCCTTGTTGCCTTTCCATTAAGAACAATAAATTAGTTTTTAGTATAAGTTTGCTGATTTCAAGAAATGTAATGCCAAGCGCATATCATTATGTCAAGATAATGGCACTAGCATTTACTTCATTTAAGAATATTTTTCAACATATTGTTAATATTTGCTTACTTAGTTACTTTGGTTATTTGAGGTAGGACTGTATCAAAAATTAATTCAGACATAAAATAAATCAATACTAATAACAATGTTTAAATATATTCATTTAAAAAGTGTTTCCAGGAAACATTTTGGAGGGTTTGAGATTGAGACTCTAATAGAATAATAATGACACTAAATAAAGATATTTTTGTGATGCACTGTCACGACTTGATCTTGGGAGTTTGCTTTTCCAGGATGCAACGGAAAGTTGGCACGGGCGAGACGGGAATTAAGGTACATGATTTATTATTATCAAAAAAAAGGAATAAATGAAAGCGCGCACAGTGGCGGAGAACAAACTATGAAAAACAAAAAGACTATAAACATGGAACCAAAACTTACTTTGACAAGGGACATGAAGCAGGATCTTAGAGGAATGGATAGAGCATAAATGTGGTGTGAGGTCGTCAGGCCGAACAACAGAAAATGAATGAACTTAAATACTTATGGACATGATTAACAACAGGTACGTGACATGACAGGTGAAACTAATGGGTAACTATGGTGACAAAACAAAACTTCACAAAAAGTCCAAAAATAAAACCTGATCACACAGACATGACATGCACGAAACCTGCAATGACAAAATCCATGCAAAAGTTGGTATGTTTTGCAAAATTAATAAAACTGAAAGCGCCTTTTGAAACTAACGTTACAATATGCATTTACAAATTTAATTTCATCATCATTTAAATCCGCCATCGGGAGGCGAATGGAACATAAGGAGCAGCAGATTAAGTACACACGCACGGGCGCAGATTTAGTTGTTTGCTTATTAACGCAACAAAATAGAAGTTTCCTTCCAGCTGACAGGACGACATGATGGACCGTTGGTGCAGCAGAGGAAGGAGAGCAAAGAAAAGGAAATGGTTCCGGTGTGGTTGACTTCATCATCATACATCTTTTACAAAAGAAAAGAGTAAATGACGGTCGTATGTGCACTCAAAGAAATACCATCTGCAAAATGATGACTGACAATTTGTCAAAAGAGGGGGAAAAACCTGCGACTTCTTAGTGAAAGACGCATCAGTTTGGATTTTTCCTAAAGCCGTGCATCAATCATGCACTCTGACATTCACTAAGCTTTCAACTTTTAATGCGCCGGGTGGTTTGTGCCGGTTGAAGAAGATGTTTGTCTGCAAAAGTAGAAAACCCACAAAGCTGAGGATTGAAAAGATGGTTTAAAAGTCATAAATTGAATTGAATTTTCATAATTAGAGTAAAAGTCCACAACTGTTATGAATTACCCTATAATGCCCGTCAGTAATCTCTGACCACTCAAGATGATCGTTGACTTCATTTGCTAATTGACAAATGGAAAGATTGAAGAGTGCAAAGGCTAAAGATTTGAGATCAAAGACCAGATCTTCTCTCACTAATTTCTCGTCATTAATGGCAGTCTATCCTTCCATACTTAACTCTCTTAACTGCTCACAGTGTCCAGTCTTTTGGGATGTTGGACATTGTAAAGCAGGGGTGCTCACACTTTTTCTGCAGGCGAGCTACTTTTCAATTGATCAAGTCGTGGGGATCTACCTCATTCATATATATCATTTATATTTACTTATTTATGAAATATATATTTTTGTTAATAAGTTAAAGGTGTTTAATGATAATGCAAGCATGTTTAACACATAGTTAATATTGTTAATAAATTAAAGGTGTTTAATGATAATACAAGAATGTTTAATACATATAGTTAATATTGTTAATAAATTAAAAGTGTTTAATGATAATACAAGAATGTTTAATACATATAGTTAATATTGTTAATAAATTAAAGGTGTTTAATGATAATACAAGTATGTTTAATACATATAGTTAATATTGTTAACAAGTTAAAGGTGTTTAAAGATAATGCAAGCATGTTTAATACATATAATTAATATTGTTAACCAGTTAAAGGTGTTTAATGATAATACAAGCATGTTTAATACAAATAGTTAATATTATTAATAAGTTAAAGGTGTTTAAGGATAATACAAGCATGTTTAATACATATAGTTAATATTGTTAACAACTTAAAGGTGATTAAAGATAAAACAAGCATGTTTAACACATATAGTTAATATTGTTAACAAGTTAAAGGTGTTTAATGATAATGCAAGCATGTTTAACACATATAGTTAATATTGTTAATAAGTTAAAGGTGTTTAATGATAATGCAAGCATGTTTAACACATATTTAATATTGTTAATAAATTAAAGGTGTTTAATGATAATGCAATCATGTTTAACACATAGTTAATATTGTTAATAAATTAAAGGTGTTTAATGATAATACAAGATTGTTTAATACATATAGTTAATATTGTTAATAAATTAAAAGTGTTTAATGATAATACAATAATGTTTAATACATATAGTTAATATTGTTAATAAATTAAAGGTGTTTAATGATAATACAAGAATGTTTAATACATATAGTTAATATTGTTAATAAATTAAAGGTGTTTAATGATAATACAAGTATGTTTAATACATATAGTTAATATTGTTAACAAGTTAAAGGTGTTTAAAGATAATGCAAGCATGTTTAATACATATAACTAATATTGTTAACCAGTTAAAGGTGTTTAATGATAATACAAGCATGTTTAATACATATAGTTAATATTATTAATAAGTTAAAGGTGTTTAAGGATAATACAAGCATGTTTAATACATATACCGGTAGTTAATATTGTTAATAAGTTAAAGGTGTTTAAGGATAATACAAGCATGTTAAATACATATAGTTAATATTATTGGTAAGTTAAAGGTGTTTAAGGATAATACAAGCATGTTTAACACATGTAGTTAATATTGTTAATAAATTAAAGGTGTTTAATGATAATACAAGCATGTTTAATACATATAGTTAATATTATTAATAAGTTAAAGGTGTTTAAGGATAATACAAGCATGTTTAATACATATAGTTAATATTATTAATAAGTTAAAGGTGTTTAAGGATAATACAAGCATGTTTAATACATATAGTTAATATTGTTAACAAGTTAAAGGTGTTTAATGATAATACAAGCATGTTTAACACATATAGTTAATATTGTTAACAAGTTAAAGGTGTTTAAAGATAATACAAGCATGTTTAATACATATAGTTAATATTGTTAACAAGTTAAAGGTGTTTAATGATAATGCAAGCATGTTTAACACATATAGTTAATATTGTTAACAACTTAAAGGTGTTTAAAGATAATGCAAGCATGTTTAACACATATAGTTAATATTGTTAACAAGTTAAAGGTGTTTAATGATAATACAAGTATGTTTAATACATATAGTTAATATTGTTAACAAGTTAAAGGTGTTTAATGATAATACAAGCATGTTTAATACATATAGTTAATATTGTTAACAAGTTAAAGGTGTTTAATGATAATACAAGCATGTTTAACACATATAGTTAATATTGTTAACAAGTTAAAGGTGTTTAATGATAATACAAGCATGTTTAACACATATAGTTAATATTGTTAATAAGTTAAAAGTGTTTAATGATAATACAAGTATGTTTAATACATATAGTTAATATTGTTAACAAGTTAAAGGTGTTTAAAGATAATGCAAGCATGTTTAATACATATAATTAATATCATTAATAAGTTAAAGGTGTTTAAAGATAATGCAAGCATGTTTAATACATATAATTAATATTGTTAACCAGTTAAAGGTGTTTAATGATAATACAAGCATGTTTAATACATATAGTTAATATTGTTAACAAGTTAAAGGTGTTTAATGATAATACAAGCATGTTTAACACATATAGTTAATATTGTTAACAAGTTAAAGGTGTTTAAAGATAATACAAGCATGTTTAATACATATAGTTAATATTGTTAACAAGTTAAAGGTGTTTAATGATAATGCAAGCATGTTTAACACATATAGTTAATATTGTTAACAACTTAAAGGTGTTTAAAGATAATGCAAGCATGTTTAACACATATAGTTAATATTGTTAACAAGTTAAAGGTGTTTAATGATAATACAAGTATGTTTAATACATATAGTTAATATTATTAATAAGTTAAAGGTGTTTAAGGATAATACAAGCATGTTTAATACATATAGTTAATATTGTTAACAAGTTAAAGGTGTTTAATGATAATACAAGCATGTTTAACACATATAGTTAATATTGTTAACAAGTTAAAGGTGTTTAAAGATAATACAAGCATGTTTAATACATATAGTTAATATTGTTAACAAGTTAAAGGTGTTTAATGATAATGCAAGCATGTTTAACACATATAGTTAATATTGTTAACAACTTAAAGGTGTTTAAAGATAATGCAAGCATGTTTAACACATATAGTTAATATTGTTAACAAGTTAAAGGTGTTTAATGATAATACAAGTATGTTTAATACATATAGTTAATATTGTTAACAAGTTAAAGGTGTTTAATGATAATACAAGCATGTTTAATACATATAGTTAATATTGTTAACAAGTTAAAGGTGTTTAATGATAATACAAGCATGTTTAACACATATAGTTAATATTGTTAACAAGTTAAAGGTGTTTAATGATAATACAAGCATGTTTAACACATATAGTTAATATTGTTAATAAGTTAAAAGTGTTTAATGATAATACAAGTATGTTTAATACATATAGTTAATATTGTTAACAAGTTAAAGGTGTTTAAAGATAATGCAAGCATGTTTAATACATATAATTAATATCATTAATAAGTTAAAGGTGTTTAAAGATAATGCAAGCATGTTTAATACATATAATTAATATTGTTAACCAGTTAAAGGTGTTTAATGATAATACAAGCATGTTTAATACATATAGTTAATATTATTAATAAGTTAAAGGTGTTTAAGGATAATACAAGCATGTTTAATACATATAGTTAATATTATTAATAAGTTAAAGGTGTTTAATGATAATACAAGCATGTTTAACACATATAGTTAATATTGTTAACAAGTTAAATATGTTTAAAGATAATACAAGCATGTTTAACACATATAGATTCCTTTCTTTCATGAAGACAAGAATATAAGTTGGTGTATTACCTGATTCTGATGACTTGCATTGATTGGAATCAGACAGTGGTGCTAAAAACGTCCACATTTTCGAATGGAGGAGAAAAAAAGTCCTCCTTTCTGTCCAATACCACATGAAAGTGGTTGGTTTTTGGCATCTTATTTGTCCAGCTTCCGTACTCCTTTGTATACACTTTACAAGAAATACATTGTCGGCTAACTCCGTAGCTTGCTAGCTTGTGCACGCCAGCTTTCTGAGACTCTTGTTT
>NC_084567.2:43652500-43667500 GCF_033978685.3 Nerophis lumbriciformis
TTCTCCAGTGCGACTTATATATGTTTTTTACTTCTTTATTATACATTTTCGGCCGATGCGACTTATACTCCGGAGAGACTTATAGTCCGAAAAATACGGTCGTTTTACAGCCAAAGTGGTGAGTTATCAGTTTTTCTTACGAGTCTTTCTTTCCTCAAATTTTTGAGTGACATTTTTTGTTAACCTTTATTAGATTAGAGAAGTGTAGAATTCTTCATAGTCATTGTTTCTTCCTCCTGTTACAGCATTTTGTGTTAATAATAAGTTTTATACATACTTGCCAACCTTGAGACCTCCGATTTCGGGGGGTGGGGGGCGTGGTCGGGGTGGGGGGGGCGTGGTTGGGGGCGTGGCTAAGAGGGGATGAGTATATTTACAGCTAGAATTCACCAAGTCAAGTATTTCATATATATATATATATATATATAAGAAATACTTGTATTTCATATATATATATATATATATATATATATATATATATATATATATATATATAAGAAATACTTGACTTTCAGTGAATTCTAGCTATATATATTTTTATTTTATTATATATATATATATATATATATATATATATATATAAATAAAAGAAATACTTGAATTTCAGTATTCATTTATTTACACATATACACACACAACACTCATCTACTCATTGTTGAGTTAAGGGTTGAATTGTCCATCCTTGTTCTATTCTCTGTCACTATTTTTCTAACCATGCTGAACACCCTTTCGCAGGTACCCAGAAAGGTTTCGAGTACCACCAAAAAAACTGAATCTCTGAAGACAGTATAAAAATCTGTGTTAAAGGTGTACAAATACTGTTTGTATAATAAGTATGTTATTGTTTACAAATGAGGGTTAAGAGTTCAGTACAAATGTGGCTTAAGTACAGTTTTTTAATTGAGCTGCTGCATTTTTTTGGTTGGGTTGTTTATTTATTTTGAGTAACTTCTACAATTCTAAAAGGGGAGGAATGTAATAGAGTGATCTATGTTTGTCTGTTGCCATCTCCTGGTGAATGTTGGCTATAGCGTACTGGGGGTTACTTTTTGGTTGGCCAACGATTTACGTGGTGTTGCACACCTGACGTCAAGTGTGTGAGTCCGTTCTGAAGTCTACAGTAAAGAGACGTACTTCATCACCTCGCCTGGTTATTGCCTCCAACTCAATATGTTACAACAACATTGCTGCTTACGGCAGACGAACTGCTTTACGGTGGAATAAAACATGACTGCTGTTGTTGTGTGTTGTTACCGCGCTGGGAGGACGTTAATGAAACTGCCGTACAATAAACCCACATAAGAAACCAAGAACTCGCCCTCGATCATTCTACAGTTATAATGATTGGGCAGGCACGCTGTTTATATTGTGGGAAAGCGGACGTGAATACAGGCTGTTGACACGTCACTCAGGTCCGCATGGAGCTGGAGGGGGGCGTGGCTTCCAGCTCCGCCTGAATTACGGGAGATTTTCGGGAGAAAATTTGTTTTCGGGAGAGGCGCTGAATTTCGGGAGTCTCCCGGAAAACCCGGGAGGGTTGGCAAGTATGGTTTTATAGCATATACGGCGCCAATTATAGTTCGTCTTCGTTTTTGTGTTTTCCTCCTTTGGGAGGGATTTTCGGTTGTTCCTATTTTTTTGGAACCTTTTTCGCCGACTAGTTTTGTTATTGTAGATATTGTATTACCCTGACTCTGGAGGTGAAAGGAAGCTGTCAAAATAAAAGCCTGCCAAAAGTATTCCCTACTCTGCATCTGAGTCCTATCCTTTTGACCAAGTGTGACCCACCCATAATGTGTCACATTTTTGTGTTGATATATTTATTTTATTTTATGGATTGACTTCGTTTTTGGAGCTGTCATTCCACATTTATCAATATTCACATTGGTCAGTAGGGGGCAGCAGGGCGTTTCTTCCCAATTGAATGTGATCACCTGCAGACCGGAAGTGTCTTGTCATTCTGATGAACGCGACCAGTCTGTGAACAATTGAAACGTTCTGTGTGCTTATTTCCTCCTGTATAACAGGTTAGTTTTGGTGAATCAACTCACTGAATAATATCCATGTTTTTTTCTAAGTTTAAGTACACATTCTGATGGTGGAGCCTAACTCTAAAGTGTTTGTGAGTTGTAGTTTGTATTTGTGAATGAATCCGGTGTACAGCTGTATTAATCAATACAAAATGGCGACGTGAGTGCGCAATGTTTATATAGGAACTTCTGATCCTAATTCAGACTCCCAAATTAGAGCTCCCGTTTTCTTATTGATTTTATAATGTATATTTGTATAATGTGTGTGTTCTGAAATAGGTTTTACATGCTATTTTGTTGTGTTTAGACATGGTTGGATAAGTTAAGCTCTCAGGAATGGTCAATGAACATTTCAAGTACAGTAACTTAAAGCTGCTACATAAGAAGAAGAATATGAAGAAAAGTAAAGTATTTAAATGAATGTTGCTAAATTGTGCATTAAGTTAAAGGTGAATATTCCTGAGAAAGACAAGACAGTGAAATAATGTCTAATTGAGCACTATATTGTATGTTTTGGAGTGATGATATAGAAATGTGAAAATATATGGCAAAGGCATACAGTATTGTTATGGTAATTATAACTCCAGTGATACAGTAACAGTTTAATGATAGTTTATTGAGTGTTTTGATGAAAATAGAGGTGAAGATAAAGTAAAAGACATTGACATGATAATACAAAGTGACAAAAGATATGGGAAATTAAGTGAATTGTGGATTTGTAAATTATGTTAATAAATTCTGACGAGAGCGACCAGTCTGTGACCAACTGAAACGTTCTGTGTGTTTTTTTTCCTCCTGTATAACAGGACAATATTATCTGACTGCTTGTCCTGGCTACCTGGGACCTGCAACACAAGCCTGACAATTTTGCATTGAGTGACTTTGTTGATGGTTGGCGTCTCGCTGCTTGAATGCACAGAGCGAGGTTTTGCATATGTAAAGTTAGCGAGGAGATGTTCAAGCTGCTGTATTCAATCCTTCCTCAAATACCTATTTTCTCTTATCAGGACCTTTGCGGCTGGGGGGTTTAGATCATATATTTGTGGGGGCAAAATGAAAGGGTGTGTATTTGTGCACACTTAGGGGGAGGCGTGCAGCCATTAGTGTGTGTGTGTGTGTGTGTGTGTGTGTGTGTGTGTGTGTGTGTGTGTGTGTGTGTGTGTGTGTGTGTGCGTTTGTTCATCTGAATGGAGATTTGCCGGGCAGACCATTGAAAATGAAATGCTTTGGCCAGTAGATTGCATGACGTCTCTGTCAAGCTGATGGATATGAGGACTGACACGCTCACACAAGAATATTTATTTATTGGAATCCTGCTCCCTTTTATCATGCTTTTCCTGTAGTGAACATCTTCCAAGACAGCCCAGAAGGTTCTACACGGGTGACTTAGTTCTGGCAGGGGAATTATTGCCCGAAATGTTTCTTTTTTAATCAATCAATCAATAAATCAATGTTTATTTATATAGCCCTAAATCACAAGTGTCTCAAAGGGCTGCACAAGCCACAACGACATCCTCGGTACAAAGCCCACATAAGGGCAAGGAAAAACTCACCCCAGTGGGACGTCGATGTGAATGACTATGAGAAACCTTGGAGAGGACCGCATATGTGGGTAACCCCCCCCCCCCTCTAGGGGAGACCGAAAGCAATGGATGTCGAGTGGGTCTGACATAATATTGTGAGAGTCCAGTCCATAGTGGATCCAACATAATAGTAAGAGTCCAGTCCATAGTGGGGCCAGCAGGACACCATCCTGCGCGGAGACGGGTCAGCAGCGCAGAGATGTTCTCAGCCGATGCACAGGCGAGCGGTCCACACCGGGTCCCGACTCTGGACAGCCAGCACTTCATCCATGGCCACCGGACCTGTGCCCCCCCCTCCACAAGGAAAAGGGGAGCAGAGGAGAGAAGAAAAGAAACGGCAGATCAACTGGTCTAACAGGGGGGCTATTTAAAGGCTAGAGTATACAAATGAGTTTTAAGATGGGACTTAAATGCTTCTACTGAGGTAGCATCTCTAATTGTTACCGGGAGGGCATTCCATAGTACTGGAGCCCCAATAGAAAACGCTCTATAGCCCGCAGACTTTTTTTGGGCTCTGGGAATCACTAATAAGCCGGAGTTCTTTGAAGGCAGATTTCTTGCCGGGACATATGGTACAATGCAATCAGCAAGATAGGACGGAGCTAGACCGTGTAGTATTTTATACGTAAGTAGTAAAACCTTAAAGTCACATCTTAAGTGCACAGGAAGCCAGTGCAGGTGAGCCAGTATAGGTATATATATATATGTATATATGTATATAAAGGTGTATATACAGTATAGGCGTAATATGATCAAACTTTCTTGTTCTTGTCAAAAGTCTAGCAGCCGCATTTTGTACCAACTGTAATCTTTTAATGCTAGACATAGGGAGACCCCAAAATAATACGTTACAGTAGTCGAGACGAGACGTAACGAACGCATGAATAATGATCTCAGCGTCGCTAGTGGATAAAATAGAACAAATTTTAGCGATATTACGGAGATGAAAGAAGGCCGTTTTAGTAACACTCTTAATGTGTGACTCAAAGGAGAGAGTTGGGTGGAAGATAATACCCAGATTCTTTACTGATTCGCCTTGTGTAATTGTTTGGTTGTCAAATGTTAAGGTGGTATTATTAAATAAATGTCGGTGTTTAGCAGGACCGATAATCAGCATTTCCGTTTTCTTGGCGTTGAGTTGCAAGAAGTTAGCGGACATCCATTGTTTAATTTCATTAAGACACGCCTCCAGCTGACTACAATCCGGCGTGTTGGTCAGCTTTAGGGGCATGTAGAGTTGGCTGTCATCAGCATAACAATGAAAGCTAACACCGTATTTGCGTATGATGTCGCCTAGCGGCAGCATGTAAATACTAAAGAGTGCAGGGCCAAGAACGGAACCCTGAGGAACTCCGCACGTTACCTTAACATAGTCCGAGGTCACATTATTATGAGAGACGCATTGCATCCTGTCAGTCAGATAAGAGTTAAACCACGACAAAGCTAAGTCTGACATACCAATACGTGTTTTGATACGCTCTAATAAAATATTATGATGGACGGTATCGAAAGCAGCGCTAAGATCAAGAAGCAGCAACATAGATGACGCATCAGAATCCATCGTTAGCAGTAGATCATTAGTTAACTTATCTTCTTTGTTAACCATCCATAAACCTGGATGCATATGCAAAAGTGCAATATATTTATCTGTACAGTAATCTATTTGTTTATATCTGCACCTTATTGCTCTTTTATCCTGCACTACCGTGAGCTAATGCAACACATTTTGGTTCTTTTCTGTACTGTAAAGTTCAAATTTGAATGACAATAAAAAGGAAGTCTAAGTCTTGTTATGGTACGGCCAAATATTGCACTTGACAAACTAATCAGTGTGCACCTGCGCCTCATTCTGCAAGAATCGAGGGCCCAAACAAAGAATATGGTTCCAGTCCTTGTTGTGGTGTCAATACACGGCATGTATCTTTATTACAAAACCTGCTTTCAACTACAAGCTGGAAGTCCTCCTCCCACAACACCTCTATGATATCATTATTTTCTAACTGACAGTTACTCAACATGTCTGTGCTCTTCTTACTGAGTATGGCTGCAAAATAACACACCATGGGGCGTAAGAAAGTTGCAAGGTAAGAGACATGATTGGATTCAAGAAAGGACTCGTATAAAAGTACAAAGGTCTCACTTCCCCTCCTCTCTTTCCACTCATCACCGTCTTTGCCAACAGGAGTCTTCAATCAGTAAAAGTGAGGTTAAATGTTCACTTTATTTGTTATTTATATGCATTTCGCATTGTTTTATGCACATAAAACAATAATTATTCCCTTTAAAATGTGTTTTGTGTTCATATTGTTGGGTGTCTGGAATGGACTATGTATTTACAATTCAGTGACGTGCTCATGGAAAGAAAAAAATGTAAAAAGAAAAAAACAAATTAAATTGTTGTATGTATCCAGTGATTATACTATAGAGTTATTTTCCATTTAACTTCACCAGTTTTAGATTATTTTTATTCAAAATCGCTGAATTTTCACATTTGCCGTTCAAATACTGAGAAGAGACGGTGGGGTGAACAGCAGCCAGTTGAGGCACGTCACTCAGTGCCTCAACATGGATTCCGGACTCGGCTAACTGCTGGCCTGCTGTGCAGTGAGACTGTATTGCTATATGAACTATATTATACATTTCCATAGTTTAGTTAGCTGAGGTATATAATGTACAGTGTATTTTGTCAACAACTGTATGTGTGTAAAGTGTCATGTCTGTGTAATCATGTTTTGTTTTAAGTCATGTTTTGTTTAGTTTCTGGCTTTTTTTTGTCTTGTTTGCATGATTACCCATTAGTTTCACCTGTTCCACGTTTGGACTCATTGTGCACTCTTGTTTGTCACCATAGCAACCATTAGTTTTCACGTCATGCACCTGTTTCACGTTTTGAGTCACGCACCTGCTTTCACTAATCATGTCCATAGTATTTAAGTTCATTCATTTTCTGTTGTTCGTGCTGACGACATCCCCGCATTTATGCCCTCTGCGCACTTCATGTCCATGCCAAGTAAGTTTGTTTATTATTGCCACAGTTAGTGTTTTTTTGTTGTTCATAGTTTTTTGCCATCGTGCAAGTCTTTTGTTTTCGTTAGTCAAGTTTGTACCTCCGCCCCTGTGCGCGCTTTTCGTTTATTCTTTTTTGATAGTTTAAATAAATCATGTACCCACCTTCAAGCCTTGACCAGTCCAATTCACTTGCACCTCGGGAGAACAAATCAAGCCATAGTCCAAGTCATGACATAAAGTATTTCTTGTGCTGAGCGATTATAAAACGGCTGCAAAAGACGCACTGGCTGAGGCTCGCCTCCTGCACCCCCGCCGTAGAATTTTTATATCAACTAAAGCCCACACTTAAACTTTCCACATGCAAGATTGAATCTATTAAAAAAAATATTTCATAAGAAGCCAAAAAGTGCAAAAACAATAATGTTGGTGTTGGAGGAGTTGTGAATGACTGCAGGGACACAACATTAGATACACCTGCAGACTGCAGGTGTACCTAATTCACAACTCCTCCAACACGAACATTATTATTTTTGCACTTTTTGGCTTCTTATTAAATAACTTTTGTAACCTATTTTCATGGGCTTTCCTCTTTGTGATGTTAAGTTCCTGTTATGCGCTGTTATACAGTATATGCCTTGAGCTCTTATTTTGAAGGCGCTAAGAGCGGAAGTGATGTCACGTTGCGGAGGTTTTTGAAAGAAGGTAAATAAAGTGGTCCTCGTGTAAACTGGAGCCTCCGTGTTTGTTATTTTGTAGTTTCATACAGTATAGGCCACATTTATAAACCCTCGGTTACACTTTTTTAAATAGATTCAATCTTGCACGTGGAAAGTTTAAGTGAGGGCTTTAGTTGCGGCGCATGGACTTCATTTCTAAGTAAAGGTAAGACCATAATAACGTTTTTTTTATTAAATGTGCTTTTTTTGTGTGCTACAGTTTGTATGTGTAAAGTTAAAGTTAAGTTAAAGTAGCAATGATTGTCACACACACACTAGGTGTGGTGAAATTTGTCCTCTGCATTTGACCCATCCCCTTGATCACCCCCTGGGAGGTGAGGGGAGCAGTGGGCAGCAGCGGCGCCGCGCCCGGGAATAATTTTTGGTGATTTAACCCCCAATTCCAAGCCTTGATGCTGAGTGCCAAGCAGGGAAGAATGCTGGTATGAGCTTTTAAACATAACCCGTTAACTGCTGCCAATCAAATGGTGAATAAGATACTCTTTAGGGTTCATATGTTTGTAAATGTGACTGTGATGAAGTCAGTGCCTCACCAGCCATCAACCTCACCGCACGTCACTGTTACAATTTCAAATGCATAAAAAAGTTAAGAATAAGTGTTGTTGTCTTACATAAGGATTGTGAATAATAAACAGCACATCTCTTTCCAATGTTTGCGTTTTTCCAGTATGACTGCTCTAATAATATGGTCAGAGTGTAGAAGCGTTGCTACAGGGACGTAGAATCTACAGAAATTGACGAAGATATTTGGAGTGGAATATTCAAAATGGATGTGTGGCATTTACTTTCACATACTTTGCAGATGTTAAATACAATTGAAAATGTTTAAAGACCTACCGAAACCCACTACTACCGACCACACAGTCTGATAGTTTATACATCAATGATGAAATCTTAACATTGCAACACATGCCAATACGGCCGGGTTAGCTTACTAAAGTGCAATTTTAAATTTTGCGCGAAATATCCTGCTGAAAACGTCTCGGTATGATGACGCCGGCACGTGACGTCACGGATTGTGGAGGACATTTTGGGACAGCAGGGTGGCCAGCTATTAAGTCGTCTGTTTTCATCGCAAAATTCCACAGCATTCTGGACATCTGTGTTGGTGAATCTTTTGCAATTTGTTCAATGAACAATGGAGACAGCAAAGAAGAAAGCTGTAGGTGGGAAGCGGTGTATTGCGGCCGACTTCAGCAACACAAACACGGCCGGTGTTTCATTGTTTACATTCCCGGAAGATGACAGTCAAGCTTTACCATTGGCCTGTGGAGAACTGGGACAACAGAGACTCTTATCAGGAGGACTTTGAGTTGGGTGCGCAGACGCGGTACCGTGAGTACGCTTCCAAACATTTGATCGCTTGCCCGTACGTGCGTGCCGCTATGTGCATGTCACGTACGTAACTTTGGGGACTTATATGTGCTGTATGAACTTTGGGGAGGTGAACGGTACTTTGGGCTGTGGGATTGAGTGTGTTGTGCAGGTGTTTGAGTTGTATTGGCGGGTTAAATGGACGGGAGGGGGTAGGTGTTTGTTATGCGGGATTAATTTGTGGCATATTAAATATAAGCCTGGTTGTGTTGTGGCTAATAGAGTATATATATGTCTTGTGTTTATTTACTGTTTTAGTCATTCCCAGCTGAATATCAGGTCCCACCCGCCTCTCACAGCATCTTCCCTATCTGAATCGCTCCCACTGCCCTCTAGTCCTTCACTCTCACTTTCCTCATCCACAAATCTTTCATCCTGGCTCAAATTAATGGGGAAATCGTCGCTTTCTTGGTCCATCCATCCATCCATCCATCTTCTTCCGCTTATCCGAGGTCGGGTCGCGGGGGCAGCAGCCTAAGCAGGGAAGCCCAGACTTCCCTCTCCCCAGCCACTTCGTCCAGCTCTTCCTGTGGGACCCCGAGGCGTTCCCAGGCCAGCCGGGAGACATAGTCTTCCCAACGTGTCCTGGGTCTTCCCCGCGGCCTCCTACCGGTCGGACGTGCCCTAAACACCTCCCTAGGGAGGCGTTCGAGTGGCATCCTGACCAGATGCCCGAACCACCTCATCTGGCTCCTCTCGATGTGGAGGAGCAGCGGCTTTACTTTGAGCTCCCCCCGGATGGCAGAGCTTCTCACCCTATCTCTAAGGGAGAGCCCCGCCACCCGTCGGAGGAAACTCATTTCGGCCGCTTGTACCCGTGATCTTGTCCTTTCGGTCATAACCCAAAGCTCATGACCATAGGTGAGGATGGGAACGTAGATCGACCGGTAAATTGAGAGCTTTGCCTTCCGGCTCAGCTCCTTCTTCACCACAACGGATCGATACAGCGTCCGCATTACTGAAGACGCCGCACCGATCCGCCTGTCGATCTCACCATCCACTCTTCCCTCACTCGAGAACAAGACTCCGAGGTACTTGAACTCCTCCACTTGGGGCAAGATCTCCTCCCCAACCCGGAGATGGCACTCCACCCTTTTCCGGGCAAGAACCATGGACTCGGACTTGGAGGTGCTGATTCTCATCCCAGTCGCTTCACACTCAGCTGCGAACCGATCCAGTGAGAGCTGAAGATCCTGGCCAGATGAAACCATCAGGACCACATCATCTGCAAAAAGCAGAGACCTAATCCTGCAGCCACCAAACCAGATCCCCTCAACGCCTTGACTGCGCCTAGAAATTCTGTCCATAAAAGTTCAGAACAGAATGGGTGACAAAGGGCAGCCTTGGCGGAGTCCAACCCTCACTGGAAACGTGTCCGACTTACTACCGGCAATGCGGACCAAGCTCTGGCACTGATCATACAGGGAGCGGACTGCCACAATCAGACAGTCCGATACCCCATACTCTCTGAGCACTCCCCACAGGACTTCCCAAGGGACACGGTCGAATGCCTTCTCCAAGTCCACAAAACACATGTAGACTGGTTGGGCAAACTCCCATGCACCCTCAAGGACCCTGCCCAGAGTATAGAGCTGGTCCACAGTTCCACGACCAGGACGAAAACCACACTGTTTCTCCTGAATCCGAGGTTCGACTATCCGGTGTAGCCTCCTCTCCAGTACACCTGAATAGACCTTACCGGGAAGGCTGAGGAGTGTGATCCCACGATAGTTAGAACACACCCTCCTTTCTTGGTCCGAATTGCAGATGTGAGGAGCTCCACAACCTGTGACGTCAAGCTACTCGTCTGCTACTTCCGCTACAGGCAAGGCTTTTTTTATCAGCGACCAAAAGTTGCCAACTTTATCGTCAATGTTCTCTACTAAATCCTTTCAGCAAAAATATGGCAATATCGCGAAATGATGAAGTATGACACATAGAATGGACCTGCTATCGCCGTTTAAATAAGAACATCGCATTTCAGTAGGCCTTTAATAAATACACAATTAAGCATGAAAGTCAACTTGCTTTTCCACTCTGCTGTTACTTCAAGTTAAGCAGGAAAGATTTCTATGTAAGACAAAAAATACTTCTTTTCATTTTCATATTAATCTAAAACCTGTGCATCTAATTATATTTTGCCTGGAGTCAAATGGTATAAAAAAATATGTGTGTTTAGATGATCCCCAAATGTTGAAAAGGGGCAACTCTGAAAGATCTTCAAGATCTGTTGTGTAGGACTAGATTTTACAATCCCCTAATGCATACTTGAGACACCTATTCGACTTTGTGGGATGGTCAAGTGAGTGAAGGCATCCTCTGGGTTATCAAGTGGGCGCCCCCCTTCCTCAGTGTTTCGCTGATAGGCCCACGACACCTCCAGAGGGTTCAGCAGTGAGTCCCAGCGTCCCAGGATCACTCCCTAGATGCCATCACTCACTTGAAAGCCCAGGTGGAGTCCCTTCGCTTGACCCACAGCCACTGACTCCCCTTTTCAGCGGCTTTTGAGAGGTCTTTGACTGCCTGCCGGTGGGCCTTCCCTCGCACTCCCATTTCCCTGAGGAGCCTGGATGTTGAGGTGGCCACGAACCCTCTGCAGCCTACTTCCACTGGGCGTACCCTCGCTTTCCAGCCTTGTTGTTGCGCATCGGCTGCAAGCTCAGTGTACCTCAACTTCTTGCCTCCTCCATTGCACTCTCCCAGGGCACCGCGAAGCTGACCACAGAACAAGATCTGGCCGCAGGTTGGTGGACGCAATCTCAACTGGGAAGCAGAGTCTCTGGCCCAGGTCTGCGAGCAGTTTCCAGTCCCGTGCCCCGCCTAACTGTCCAGTGTCTGGTCTTGTGGGGGTGAGGTTGGCTTGACCCTCGCCCTCTCGGACAAATGTTGTTGCTTGCCAACGGGATGACGAGTCCAGTTCACTCCATTCGACATTTGTGGGAATTATAAAACTCCTTTCCCACAAATAAGAAAAAGGCAAAAAGAAAGTATCTGGAAGGAGTTGACAACCCGATGAAGTGGTGGCTTTCAAACATTGTGCAGCTACTTTGGAGAAATGTTCCTGTCTCGTTAAGAAGCAAACAGCACTCAAGTGTGGTCCACAGATGCTCTTCTCAAATATCCCACACACATTTCCTTTCATTTTTACATGACTTTTTTTCTCCTCTACAGTAAGAATAATCAGCCAAGCTGTCCATGCAACAACAACATTTGATGAATGTTGTCATCATCTGGCAAAGTCTGCTTCTGAACATGCAGCTGGCATGTCTTCATCATGGACTGACGAAACGTCCTTGAAGGAATTGTGAAAATCAACATTCTCCATTCATGAAGCAGCGTCCTCATGTCAACATGTGAAAGTTGTCTAGTCACAGCTCAGAAGAACATATTAACACTCTAACTTGTGAAGGGGACCACAAAAACAAGCCCTTTTATTTCTTCTGCAGCCTGCTGAGCAGAAGGTGTGTCGTCAGGACTACAAGTGGTACCACTTACAAATCAACCGACGAATCAACCAACTACGACCAACAGACAAATCAACCTACGAATCAACCGACTACGACCAACTACCAACTACAAGTGGTACCACTTACAAATCAACCAACGAATCGACCAACTACGACCAACCGACAAATCAACCGACGAATCAACCGACTACGACCAACTACCGACTACAAGTGGTACCACATACAAATCAACCGACGAATCAACCAACTATGACCAACCGACAAATCAACCGACGAATCAACCGACTACGACCAACTACCGACTACAAGTGGTACCACTTACAAATCAACCAACGAATCAACCAACTACAACCAACCGACAAATCAACCGACGAATCAACCGACTACGACCAACTACCGACTACAAGTGGTACCACTTACAAATGGTACCACTTACAAGTGGTACCACTTACAAATCAACCGATGAATCAACCAACTACGACCAACCAACAAATCAACCAACGAATCAACCAACTACGACCAACTACTGACTTAAAAGGGGTACCACTTACAAGTGGTACCACTTACAAATCAACCGACGAATCAACCAACTACGACCAACCGACAAATCAACCAACAAATCAACCGACAAATCAACTGACGAATCAACCGACTACGACCAACTACCGACTACAAGTTTCATCATGGACTGACTAAACGTCCTTGAAGGAATTGTGAAAATCAACATTCTCCATTCATGAAGCAGCGTCCTTACGTCAACATGTGAAAGTTGTCTAGTCACAGCTCAGAAGAACATAATAACACTCTAACTTGTGAAGGGGACACAAAAACAAGCCCTTTTATTTCTTCTGCAGCCTGCTGAGCAGAAGGTGTGTCGTCAGGACTACAAGTGGTACCACTTACAAATCAACCGACGAATCAACCAACTACGACCAACTACCAACTACAAGTGGTACCACTTACAAATCAACCAACGAATCGACCAACTACGACCAACCGACAAATCAACCGACGAATCAACCGACTACGACCAACTACCGACTACAAGTGGTACCACATACAAATCAACCGACGAATCAACCAACTATGACCAACCGACAAATCAACCAACAAATCAACCGACTACGACCAACTACCGACTACAAGTGGTACCACTTACAAATCAACCGACGAATCGACCAACTACGACCAACCCACAAATCAACCGACGAATCAACCGACTACGACCAACTACCGACTACAAGTGGTACCACTTACAAATCAACCAACGAATCAACCAACCACGACCAACCGACAAATCAACCGACGAATCAACCGACTACAACCAACTACCGACTACAAGTGGTACCACTTGCAAGTGGTACCACTTACAAATCAACCGACGAATCAACCGACTACGACCAACTACCGACTTACAAATCAACCGACGAATCAACCAACTACGACCAACCGACAAATCAACCAACAAATCAACCGACAAATCAACCGACAAATCAACTGACGAATCAACCGACTACGACCAACTACTGACTACAAGTGGTACCACTCACAAGTGGTACCACTTACACTTACACTTACACTTACACTTACAAGTGGTACCACTTACACTTGCAAGTGGTACCACTTACAACTACCGATTTACAAGTGGTACCACTTACAACTAGCGACTACAAGTGGTACCACTGGCTTATACGACATCGAATGGGTTCTACAAATTGTGAGTTCAATTATTGTATTTCTTAATTTTTTCATGTTTCATTTGTTTTATACAATTCTTTTAATTTTGACAGTACCACGTAAGATATGTTTTAATTGCTGAAGCGGGTTTATTGAATGTTAAATACGCCGAAAAACAGACTATTGTGTACACTGTTGAGGGGTTCAATTCCCAGTAGTGTGCAAGTGTGTTTCTGTATAGTATCTCCTGCCGTGTCCATGTGGTGATATCAATTACGGTATTTTGACAGGTGAAGTAGGACATCACTGAAGGCCTAGGTGGGAAACGCACTGCTGCTGAGTGACTGCTGCCATCCTATTCCCTCTGCTGGAAGACCTGCACATTATGTAAGTAAATGCTATTTATAAAATGCTTTTCACAGATGAAATCACAAAGCACTGTACAAAACATAGGTGAAGTAAAACAACAATTCAATGAAAACATAATTAAAAGGATACAAAGTGGATTAAGAGTGATAGTTAAAAAAGGTGCATGAACTAAAATTTTTACTAAAAAGAGAAGTTTTCAAATGTTTCTTCAAAGTGTCAACACAGTCCAGATCACTGGTGCAAGTGGTTCCAGAGTCTGGGAGCGATAGCTTGGAATGCCAGGGTTTTAAAATATGTTTTTGGGATCTTTAGAAGACCTGAAGACCCTAACCCCTAGCCCTAACCCTAGCCCTAACCCTAACCCTAACCCAAGGGATGATATAGCCTGTGTTTTTCCTTGACCTAACGTATATTCTGCTCTACCCCGGTATTGAGCACTGTATAACGGATAAACCAAAGAGACCTTGACTATATATATATATATATATATATATATATATATATATATATATAATTTTTGTTGTTGCTTCATGGGAATGAAGCGCAGTGTTTCCATTGTGGTGACACTTTTTAATATTTAGAATGGACGTGTCTTATCAAGAACTGAAGTACAGTGATAGGGTGTCTTCATTTTGCTCTGTGTAAGGATGATAAAGCCCACCTAAGAAGGTGGACGTGAAGTGGAGAATTTACAAGACAGAATATAAGAGCGGGACAGTAAAGATGCAGTAGATCACATGCAGATACATTCCCT
>NC_084567.2:43670000-43677500 GCF_033978685.3 Nerophis lumbriciformis
GGACTTGTTCATATAGAAAATGCCCACATCACTCAAAATCCAGTCCGCATTTTCTCTGCGACCTTGCCTGCGGTCCTTGGACTTGTTCATATAGAAAATGCCCACCTCACTCTTGTAGAATCTATATAAAATAATATACATTAGTCTAATGTTAAAACAATGGAAAAAAAACATTAAATATATTTGTTTTATTGTATTGTTACATTAATAGCTGTTGTATTGTTATAGAATGGCTTGTTAAACATTTCATAGGATTTTCAGAGGGAGGAAAAACCAAGACATTTAATATAAAATGTCAATTTAATAAATACATTAAAAGAAAAAGAAAAAAAATGGTTAAAAGACATCGTCCCGGGGAGCATTTCATTTCGTCCCGTGCATTTTTTTAAATAATACTAATAACAATGAATCATTTCTAAGTCTTTGTTAGCCATTCGCTCGCGTCCTGTGCATCTCCTGGGGGCTAAGCCCCCCCTGTCCTTAAAAGCTAGTGACGCCCCTGCTGCTCGCTCAACAAAACCCCACATGTAGGAGCATGGTAACATGAATGCGGAGGGTAATGAGTGATTCCATGGCCACATAATGTCGCTAGTACACGCAAAAACCTCATTTAAATAAGGTGGTCTGCACCACTCTTGTACAAATCAACCGACGAATCAACCAACTACGACCAACCAACCGACAAATCAACCGACGAAGCAACCGACTACGACCAACTACCGACTACAAGTGGTACCACTTACAAATCAACCGACGAAGCAACCAACTACGACCAACCGACAAATCAACCGACGAATCAACCGACTACGACCAACTACCGACTACAAGTGGTACCACTTACAAATCAACCGACGAAGCAACCAACTACGACCAACCGACAAATCAACCGACGAATCAACCGACTACGACCAACTACCGACTACAAGTGGTACCACTTACAAATCAACCGACGAATCGACCAACTACGACCAACCGACAAATCAACCGACGAATCAACCGACTACGACCAACTACCGACTACAAGTGGTACCACTTGGTACCACATACAATCAACCGACGAATCAACCAACTATGACCAACCGACAAATCAACCAACGAATCAACCGACTACGACCAACTACCGACTACAAGTGGTACCACTTACAAATCAACCAACGAATCGACCAACTACGACCAACCGACAAATCAACCTACGAATCAACCGACTACGACCAACTACCAACTACAAGTGGTACCACTTACAAGTGGTACCACTTACAAATCAACCGACGAATCAACCGACTACGACCAACTACCGACTACAAGTGGTACCACTTATGAGTGGTACCACTTACAAATCAACCGACGAATCAACCAACTACGACCAACCGACTAATCAACCGACGAATCAACCGACTATGACCAACTACCGACTACAAGTAGTATCACTTACAAATCAACCGACGAATCAACCAACTACGACCAACAGACAAATCAACCTACGAATCAACCGACTACGACCAACTACCAACTACAAGTGGTACCACATACAAATCAACCGACGAATCAACCAACTACGACCAACCGACAAATCAACCCACGAATCAACCGACTACGACCAACTACCGACTACAAGTGGTACCACTTGGTACCACATACAAATCAACCGACGAATCAACCAACTATGACCAACCGACAAATCAACCAACGAATCAACCGACTACGACCAACTACCGACTACAAGTGGTACCACTTACAAATCAACCAACGAATCAACCAACTACGACCAACCGACAAATCAACCTACGAATCAACCGACTACGACCAACTACCAACTACAAGTGGTACCACTTATGAGTGGTACCACTTACAAATCAACCGACGAATCAACCAACTACGACCAACCGACTAATCAACCGACGAATCAACCGACTATGACCAACTACCGACTACAAGTAGTACCACTTACAAATCAACCGACGAATCAACCAACTACGACCAACAGACAAATCAACCTACGAATCAACCGACTACGACCAACTACCGACTACAAGTAGTACCACTTACAAATCAACCGACGAATCAACCAACTACGACCAACCGACAAATCAACCCACGAATCAACCGACTACGACCAACTACCGACTACAAGTGGTACCACTTACAAATCAACCGACGAATCGACCAACTACGACCAACCGACAAATCAACCGACGAATCAACCGACTACGACCAACTACAAGTGGTACCACTTGGTACCACATACAAATCAACCGACGAATCAACCAACTATGACCAACCGACAAATCAACCAACGAATCAACAGACTACGACCAACTACCGACTACAAGTGGTACCACTTACAAGTGGTACCACTTACAAATCAACCGACGAATCAACTGACTACGACCAACTACCGACTACAAGTGGTACCACTTATGAGTGGTACCACTTACAAATCAACCCCCCCTGTCCTTAAAAGCTAGTGACGCCCCTGCTGCTCGCTCAACAAAACACCACATGTAGGAGCATGGTAACATGAATGCGGAGGGTAATGAGTGATTCCATGGCCACATAATGTCGCTAGTACACGCAAAAACCTCATTTAAATAGGGTGGTCTGCACCACTCTTGTACTTGTGCATGCGGTCTTAGAACAACGCGCCCGCTAATTGTACACGCAATGTTATAGTTTGCACACGCTGTTTAGCATGTGTTATTTGGATCTTGGTAGATCAGGCTCTATGTTTGTTATTGAGCTAATTAGATTATGCGTGTGAAGTGTCCATTGGGTGCATATTGTAAGACAAATGCTTTATCAACATACCATATGTGTCTTGGTGTGGAATGTAAAAGGTGAGTTATGCATCCAGTGGAAAGGAACAGGTGTGTGTGTGTGTGTGTGTGTGTGTGTGTGTGTGTTTGCACATACACACCTGGGCTAGAAGCGCATAGTAATGAAGAGAATAAATCACAAGCGTGGTTGTGTGTAATTGCCTAATTATGTTTAACTAACTACAGTACAGAAGGGGAATAATAAGCCAACATGTCGAACCTGGGAAATAAAACAAAGACAAAGGGTGAACAACAACTTCTTGTGAGTGTACATAACCACAATGTGCATGGATGGATGGATGCTTCATCCAACTCTGCATTGTCTTTGTGCACAATACTTATTCTGCACAGGGAACAGTTGATGCCTCTCAGGTCTCACACAATCTACTTCTGACTTGTCCTCGTATAAAATACAAGAAATATAAAGTATACAGACTTGTAACGTGTTCAGTGCCAGCATTTGAATTTGGAAGGTTCTGATTCACATTTCTGTTCCTCGTTTTGATTTCCATTCCCGACGATTCTCGTTTCTTCAAAGATGCTGGCTCAAAAATGTATTATTCACATTTTAACCAACTATTTGAACTTGAATATAAATGTCAAGGGAGTCTGTGGTGAGCTCTCCTATTTCTGGGGCTGAGGTTGCCGAGGTAGTTAAAAAGCTCCTCGGTGGCAAGGCCCCGGGGGTAGATGAGATCCGCCCGGAGTTCCTTAAGGCTCTGGATGCTGTGGGGCTGTCTTGGTTGACAAGACTCTTCAGCATCGCGTGGACATCGGGGGCGGTACCTCTGGATTGGCAGACCGGGGTGGTGGTTCCTCTCTTTAAGAAGGGGAACCAGAGGGTGTGTTCTAACTATCGTGGGATCGCACTCCTCAGCCTTCCCGGTAAGGTCTATTCAGGTGTACTGGAGAGGAGGCTACACCGGATAGTCAAACCTCGGATTCAGGAGGGAACAGTGTGGTTTTCGTCCTGGTCGTGGAACTGTGGACCAGCTCTATACTCTCGGCAGGGTCCTTGAGGGTGCATGGGAGTTTGCCCAACCAGTCTACATGTGTTTTGTCGACTTGGATAAGGCATTTGACCGTGTCCCTCGGGAAGTCCTGTGGGGAGTGCTCAGAGAGTATGGGGTATCGGACTGTCTGATTGTGGCAGTCCGCTCCCTGTATGATCAGTGCCAGAGCTTGGTCCGCATTGCCGGCAGTAAGTCGGACACATTTCCAGTGAGGGTTGGACTCCGCCAAGGCTGCCCTTTGTCACCCATTCTGTTCATAACTTTTATGGACAGAATTTCTAGGCGCAGTCAGGGCGTTGAGGGGATCTGGTTTAGTGGCTGCAGGATTAGGTCTCTGCTTTTTGCAGATGATGTGGTCCTGATGGCTTCATCTGGCCAGGATCTTCAGCTCTCACTGGATCGGTTCGCAGCCGAGTGTGAAGCGACTGGGATGAGAATCAGCACCTCCAAGTCCGAGTCCATGGTTCTCGCCCGGAAAAGGGTGGAGTGCCATCTCCGGGTTGGGGAGGAGATCTTGCCCCAAGTGGAGGAGTTCAAGTACCTCGGAGTCTTGTTCACGAGTGAGGGAAGAGTGGGTCGTGAGATCGACAGGCGGATCGGTGCGGCGTCTTCAGTAATGCGGACGCTGTATCGATCCGTTGTGGTGAAGAAGGAGCTGAGCCGGAAGGCAAAGCTCTCAATTTACCGGTCGATCTACGTTCCCATCCTCACCAATGGTCATGAGCTTTGGGTTATGACCGAAAGGACAAGATCACGGGTACAAGCGGCCCAAATGAGTTTCCTCCGCCGGGTGGCGGGGCTCTCCCTTAGAGATAGGGTGAGAAGCTCTGCCATCCGGGGGAGCTCAAAGTAAAGCCGCTGCTCCTCCACATGGAGAGGAGCCAGATGAGGTGGTTCGGGCATCTGGTCAGGATGCCACCCGAACGCCTCCCTAGGGAGGTGTTTAGGGCACGTCCGACCGGTAGGAGGCCGCGGGGAAGACCCAGGACACGTTGGGAAGACTATGTCTCCCGGCTGGCCTGGGAACGCCTCGGGGTCCCACAGGAAGAGCTGGACGAAGTGGTTGGGGAGAGGGAAGTCTGGGCTTCCCTGCTTAGGCTGCTGCCCCCGCGACCCGACCTCGGATAAGCGGAAGAAGATGGATGGAAGGATGGAACTAAACAAAAGCATTGAAATATTTAGTTTTTTTGCCCTCATCGTACTCTCCTGCATGTTGAAGCCTGTTCCTTTAAAGCCACAAACAACTAACCAAACAGCCACCCAGAAATAATGCTTTGGTTCTTGCTGAACAACGGAGGTTTGAACTACAACTTTTACGCAATAAGTGTTCAACTTATTCAACTTGTTCAACTCCAGCCTAAAACTTTTCGGTCTGCAACATTTTCAATTTATGAATGTACAACTGTTTGTTTATGTAAAACTGTTTCTTTATTTTGTTGACCACTGACCCAAAAAATAATAAACTTGTGGGGAGGCGTGGCCGGCAGACCGACAGCGAGGCAGGGCTGCGCCGGGATCGACGCCGAAATATATATCAGCTGCGTGGATCGCCCACCTGGGCACAATTATATAATCTCCTCTTAGTGTGTAAAAAGGGGGCGGCCTAGAACGTCGAGGCAGAAGGAGTTGGAGAGCCAACAGTGGATCCAGCGCGGAAGAGAGCGAGAGGCAGACAAGGACGACGCGGCAGGCTGAAAAGCGGACCGAAGAACAAGCAGGAAGAGGAGCTGAAAAGCGACCCGAAGAGACTTGAGTATTATTGAAAAATAAATAAAGTCAAAACTGCTCAAAGTTATGTCTGTGCTTGGTGGTCCATGGAACCCGGACAACAGTGGGAGACTGTCACAAAACTAAACTAACTAAACTAAACTAACAACTTTTACATTAATCCATCCATCCATCCATCTTCTTCCGCTTATCCAAGGTCGGGTCGCGGGGGCAGCAGCCTAAGCAGGGACGCCCAGACTTCCCTCTCCCCAGCCACTTCGTCCAGGCGTTCCCAGGCCAGCCGGGAGACATAGTCTTCCCAACGTGTCCTGGGTCTTCCCCGGGGCCTCCTACCGGTCGGACGTGCCCTAAACACCTCCCGAGGGAGGTGATCGGGTGGCATCCTGACCAGATGCCCGAACCACCTCATCTGGCTCCCTTCGATGTGGAGGAGCAGCGGCTTTACTTTGAGCTCCCCGCGGATGACAGAGCTTCTCACCCTATCTCTAAGGGAGAGACCCGCCACCCGGCGGAGGGAACTCATTTCGGCCGCTTGTACCCGTGATCTTGTCCTTTCGGTCATAACCCAAAGCTCATGACCATAGGTGAGGATGGGAACGTAGATCGACCGGTAAATTGAGAGCTTTGCCTTCCGGCTCAGCTCCTTCTTCACCACAACGGATCGATACAGCGTCCGCATTACTGAAGATGCCGCACCGATCCGCCTGTCGATCTCACGATCCACTCTTCCCTCACTCGTGAACAAGACTCCGAGGTACTGGAACTCCTCCACTTGGGGCAGGGTCTCCTCCCCAACCCGGAGATGGCACTCCACCCTTTTCCGGGCGAGAACCATGGACTCGGACTTGGAGGTGCTGATTCTCATCCCAGTCGCTTCACACTCGGCTGCGAACCGATCCAGCGAGAGCTGAAGATCCTGGCCAGATGAAGCCATCAGGACCACATCATCTGCAAAAAAGCAGAGACCTAATCCTGCAGCCACCAAACCGGATCCCCTCAACGCCTTGACTGCGCCTAGAAATTCTGTCCATAAAAGTTCAGAACAGAATGGGTGACAAAGGGCAGCCTTGGCGGAGTCCAACCCTCACTGGAAACGTGTCCGACTTACTGCCGGCAATGCGGACCAAGCTCTGACACTGATCATACAGGGAGCGGACTGCCACAATCAGACAGTCCGATACCCCATACTCTCTGAGCACTCCCCACAGGACTTCCCGAGGGACACGGTCCAATGCCTTCTCCAAGTCCACAAAGCACATGTAGACTGGTTGGGCAAACTCCCATGCACCCTCAAGGACCCTGCCCAGAGTATAGAGCTGGTCCACAGTTCCACGACCAGGACGAAAACCACATTGTTCCTCCTGAATCCGAGGTTCGACTATCCGGCGTTTTACATGAATATTTTCCAAATTACAACCAAACACCCTTAGAGGTGTTGAACTTTATAGCTTCCCTGGTCATAGAACACGGTCACAACTAACAGGAATACCATTTTTGGGGGGGAATAATAATGAAAATTCAAAAGCTCTCCCAACCCACCAAAAAAAACGTCCTTTCTCCCGCTTCCTGTCCATCCATCTGCCTCCTGCTCACTCTGAAGCAATCTGGCAACAGTCACTTGCCTTCTCTCCCTGCAAAAATTAATTTGACAGGTTTGCATTAAGGCACCTGATCAATACCCACTTAGAGCCGTGAGGGCTAAAGCCAAGAAAAATAACCTACACTCCCCTCCCCTCACTACCAGATGAGAAAAAATGAATCTTGGACACTTTTTTCCCCCGGTCCAATTGCTCGGCAGCCCTAAGCCCCGCTCTCTATCACACACACACACACACACACACACACACACAGACACACACACAGACACACACACAGCAGCTCAATGCTTCTCTATCACCAGGCTGACCTCCTGCCATTGATCGGCAGCCGTTAAGTTGACAGAGGGC
>NC_084567.2:43682500-43742500 GCF_033978685.3 Nerophis lumbriciformis
GCATCAATCAAAGCGGGTTAAAAGCTGTTAACATCAGCAAAAAAAAAAAGGGACAAGCTTTTCTGTTTTGTTCCATCATCTTCTTTCTCACCTTAATGGTATTTTGTGGACCTGATGAGACGTCAGACGCCACCTGGACACGTCAGTGGACTGGACTCTCCCGGGTCATGATGGATACGATGCAAAGGAAGCTCAGTCCGATGCAAGGAAACATATCTGCTGAATACGAGATATAATGATTGGGAGGAGAAAACGACGTTCCAATAGGGCACTTTTATTATTTATACACTGTAAAAAACAACAACAATTGTTAAATAGCAACAGTCAATCAAAAATATTTGATCACAGTAATAAATGCGGTGGATTCCTGCCAACCAAGAAACAGTAGATAACCTAAATAACTATGGGTGTTACACGTAGAAAACCAAATGACTATGGGTGTTACACGTAGAAAACTAAATGACTATGGGTGTTACACGTAGAAACTAAATAACTATGGGTGTTACACGTAGAAAACTAAATGACTATGGGTGTTACACGTAGACAACTAAATGACTATGGGTGTTACACGTAGAAAACTAAATGACTATGGGTGTTAACACGTAGACAACTAAATGACTATGGGTGTTACACGTAGACAACTAAATGACTATGGGTGTTACATGTAGAAAACTAAATAACTATGGGTGTTACACGTAGAAAACTAAATGACTATGGGTGTTACACGTAGAAAACTAAATGACTATGGGTGTTACACGTAGAAAACTAAATGAATATGGGTGTTACACGTAGAAAACTAAATGACTATGGGTGTTACATGTAGACAACTAAATGACTATGAGTGTTACACGTAGAAAACTAAATGACTATGGGTGTTACACGTAGACAACTAAATGACTATGGGTGTTACACGTAGGAAACTAAATGACTATGGGTGTTACACGTAGAAAACTAAATGACTATGGGTGTTACACGTAGAAAACTAAATGACTATGGGTGTTACACGTAGACAACTAAATGACTATGGGTGTTACACGTAGAAAACTAAATGGCTATGGGTGTTACACGTAGAAAACTAAATGGCTATGGGTGTTACACGTAGACAACTAAATGACTATGGGTGTTACACGTAGACAAATAAATGACTATGGGTGTTACACGTAGAAAACTAAATGACCATGGGTGTTACACTAAGGAAACTAAATGACTATGGGTGTTACACGTAGAAAAGTAAATGACTATGGGTGTTACACGTAGATAACTAAATGACTATGGGTGTTACACGTAGAAAACTAAATGACTATGGGTGTTACACGTAGACAACTAAATGACTATGGGTGTTACACGTAGAAAACTAAATGACAATGGGTGTTACACGTAGAAAACTAAATGACTATGGGTGTTACACGTAGAAAACTAAATGACTATGGGTGTTACACGTAGAAAACTAAATGGCTATGGGTGTTACACGTAGAAAAGTTAATGACTATGGGGGTTACACTAAGGAAACTAAATGACTATGGGTGTTACACGTAGAAAACTAAATGACTATGGGTGTTACATGTAGACAACTAAATGACTATGGGTGTTACATGTAGACAACTAAATGACTATGGGTGTTACACTAAGGAAACTAAATGACTATGGGTGTTACACATAGACAACTAAATGACTATGGGTGTTACACTAAGGAAACTAAATGACTATGAGTGTTACACGTAGACAACTAAATGACTATGGGTGTTACACTAAGGAAACTAAATGACTATGGGTGTTACACGTAGAAAACTAAATGGCTATGGGTGTTACACGTAGATAACTAAATGACTATGGGTGTTACACGTAGACAACTAAATGACTATGGGTGTTACACGTAGACAACTAAATGACTATGGGTGTTACACGTAGAAAACTAAATGGCTATGGGTGTTACACGTAGAAAACTAAATGGCTATGGGTGTTACACGTAGATAACTAAATGACTATGGGTGTTACACGTAGACAACTAAATGACTATGGGTGTTACACGTAGACAACTAAATGACTATGGGTGTTACACGTAGAAAACTAAATGACTATGGGTGTTACACGTAGAAAACTAAATGACTATGGGTGTTACATGTAGAAAACTTCAAATTGGACAATGCATGCTGTTTATAATAGTGTCAGGTACATGTTGTTTATAATAGTGTCAGGTACATGTTGTTTATAATAGTGTCAGGTACATGGTGTTTATAATAGTGTCAGGTACATGGTGTTTATAATAGTGTCAGGTACATGGTGTTTATAATAGTGTCAGGTACATGTTGTTTATAATAGTGTCAGGTACATGGTGTTTATAATAGTGTCATGTACATGGTGTTTATAATAGTGTCAGGTACATGGTGTTTATAATAGTGTCAGGTACATGTTGTTTATAATAGTGTCAGGTACATGTTGTTTATAATAGTGTCAGGTACATGTTGTTTATAATAGTGTCAGGTACATGTTGTTTATAATAGTGTCAGGTACATGTTGTTTATAATAGTGTCAGGTACATGTTGTTTATAATAGTGTCAGGTACATGGTGTTTATAATAGTGTCAGGTACATGGTGTTTATAAAAGTGTCAGGTACATGCTGTTTATAATAGTCAAGGTCAAGGTCAAGGTTCAACTTTATTGTCCCCGCGGGGAAATGTGTCTTGGGCACAGTGCATCATTGCTTTCTTAACATACCCAAAAACAACAGAACAAAAACACAAGCACAGACACAACCACAACCAGACAACTAACATTTAAACATCAGAACATGGAGCTTGATAGACATAGGTGGCACTTTGATGTAGGCATAAAATCTACAGTATGGAGATAAAGATAAAGTACCAATGTGAATTGCACTAGAGCTCATGGATAAAGTGCTGTGTGCTAAAGTGCTTAGTTCTAAAGTGCTATGTGCTAAAGTGCTATGTGCTAAAGTGCTATGTGCTAAAAAAAAATGCTAACCTATGTATTAAAATTCTATTGCACATTGTTGGTCAGCTTAATGGAGGCTGGAACAAATGATAATTTAAGGCGGTTAGATTTGCATAGTGGGACCCGGAGTCTTCTCCCTGATGGCAGGGTTCCATATTCAGGAAAGAGTGGGTGTTGTGAGTTGGAAATAATTTTCTTAGCTTTTTTCCTAACTGCCTGCTCATAGATGCATGGTGTTTGTAATAGTGTCAGGTACATGGTGTTTATAATAGTGTCAGGTACATGCTGTTTATAAAAGTGTTATTTGATTGCTAAATCTGGCTCGCTCCATGATGGCTGATGTGATCAAATACTTTGATGTCAAATGAGCTGAATGAGACGTGTGTGACTCACACATTGCAGCGCCTTAATATGATGAGAAATCAAATAGCTCAAAAAAAACCAACAACCTTACATTTGTTTATAAACTGTGCTTTTACCACCGCGCACATTCTTCAGGTTGTCAAATTAAAATGTCTAGGACAAGCATTTACACACACTATGGTATGCAAGCAAAAAATGGAAGCGCTCACTCACACACACACACACACACACACACACACACACACACACACACACACACACACACACACACACACACAAACACACACATACATGTCTTGCCTACTTTGTGTGGACCCACGTTTGGTTAGTACAGGGGTCGGCAACCAAAAATGTTGAAAGAGCCATATTGGACCAAAAATACAAAAACAAATCTGTGTGGAGCCGCAACAAATTAAAAGCCATATTACATAGAGATAGTGTGTCATGAAATATAAATTGAATTAATATGACTTAAAGGAAACTTAATGACCTCAAATATAGCCACAAATGAGGCATAATGATGCAATATGTACATATAGCTAGCCTAAATAGCATGTTAGCATCAATTAGCTTGCAGTCATGCATTGACCAAATATGTCTGATTAGCACTCCACACAAGTCAATAACATCAACAAAACTCACCTTTCATGCACAACCTTAAAAGTTTGGTGGACAAAATGAGACAGAAAAAGAAGTGGCATAAAACACGTCCTAGAAAGTCGGAGAAAGTTAAACAAGTAAACAAACTACGGTGAGTTCAAGGACCGCCAAAATTAGTAGGACAAAACGGCACTCGCCAAATACTCGAATCAGTGAAACATGTTTAATATAAACAGTGTGCTTTATGACAATTAGGGAGGTTTGTGTCATGTTTGTCCTCCTACAGAAACCATATTAAAACAAACGAAAAAAAATGTCCCCTCATCTTTTTCCATTTTTCATACATTTTTGAAAAAGCGCCAGAGAGCCACTAGGGCGGCGCTAAAGAGCCGCATGCGGCTCTAGAGCCGCGGGTTGCCGACCCCTGGGTTAGTAGGTTGTGAGGGCCCCCCTTTCTACTATAGCTAGAATGATGGGGGGAAAAAATCTAGCACTAGATGGGAGTAGAGAGTTGCAACCTCACTTCAGAATGCAAAACACACAAAGTAAAACAAATATTTTACTTCTGTAGTTGTGAGGACCAGGCAAATGTCCTCACAAGTCAAAAGGTCCTCACAGAAAGGGTGGTTTGTCAAGTGTATGTCCACACAAGGATGTTGAGACAAGTACACACACACACACACACACACACACACACAACTCAATTCTCTGGTGTCATCAGCAGATGTGTACATACCCTCATCTCGATACAATACAGATAAGCTAATAGCCTCTGTGGCTCCCAGCCTGCTTCTGATCTCCATAAAATCCCTGAAGACACACACACACACACACACACACACACACACACACGCACACACACACACACACACACACACTGAGGAAAGCGTCTATCTGCTTAAATCCAATAATATGTCGACACCTGGCGCTCTGTGGGGACTGTGTGAGACCTGGTTTACATCAAGCAGCATTCAGAGAAGACCATGGAGATACTTTCATCTACAAAATGAGGAGGATTTGCGGTCAGACAGATTCCACTTACCGTATTTTCCGCACCATAAGGCGCCCTGGGTTATAAGCCGCGCCTTCAATGAACGGCATATTTCAAAACTTTGTCCACCTATAAGCCGCCCCGTGTTGTAAGCCGCATCTAACTGCGCTAAAGGGAATGTCAAAAAAACAGTCAGATAGGTCAGTCAAACTTTAATAATATATTAAAAACCAGCGTGATGTGGGCGCGCATGGAGTCGTATATCAACATGGACTTAGCTGCGTGAAAAAAGCCACCCGGCCTCTTCGCGTAAACTTACCTTAACCACTCGCTCATCTTTTCTTCATCCATCCATCCCTTCGAGTTAGCTTTTAAAAGGAAAGGTCTCTTTTGGCAAGGTCTTCCTTTTGAATATCACCATGGGTGGAAGTTTCTGGCCATTAGCATGGCAAGCTAGAACCACAGTGAAGGATGACTTCTCATTCCCTGTGGTGCGAATATTCACCGTACGTGCTCCCGTTGTATCCACAGTGCGGTTCACAGGAATATCAAAAGTCAGTGGAACCTCGTCCATGTTGATAATGTTCTCTGGCCGGATCTTTTTTTCAGCTATCTTGTTTTTACAATATGCACGGAAAGTAGCCAGCTTTTCTTGAAAGTCTTTAGGCAGTTGCTGTGAAATAGTAGTCCGTGTGCGGATGGAGAGATTGCGTCTTTTCATGAACCGGAAACCTGTCGCTTAGTAGGAGCCATTTTGTGGTCTTTACAGATGTAAACACACAAAGGAAATGAAACGTAATATCTGCGCGCTTTTTCTTCTTCTACGGGGGCGGGTGGTTGCTTACAGTAGAAAAAGAAGCGCTTCCTGTTCTATGGGGGCGGGTGCTTACCTTGGCGGTTGCTTGCGTAGAAGAAGAAGCACTTCCTCTTCTACGGGGAAAAAAGATGGCGGCTGTTTACCGTAGTTGCGAGACCGAAACTTTATGAAAATGAATCTTAATATTAATCCATATATAAAGCGCACCGGGTTATAAGCCGCACTGTCAGCTTTTGAGTAAATTTGTGGTTTTTAGGTGCGGCTAATAGTGCGGAAAATATGGTAAACTGATCCCAGTTCAGGCAAATGTATCCTAGTATCCTGTTTTTCTACCGGTGATCCAAAGAGAACATGGAAACGTTGCATAGCAGAGAGAACCACCTGTGGCAGAGATGATGACCGTGTAAGGTACAAATTAGCATAAAAAAACATTGTCAGCTCAGTCGCCAGAATTTGACAGTAAAAATGTCATGTCTGTGTCATCATGTTTTGTTTTAAGTCATGTTTTGTTTAGTTTCTGGCTTTTCACTCCCTTGTCTTGTTTGCATGATTACCCATTAGTTTCACCTGTTCCACGTTTGGACTCATTGTGCACTCTTGTTTGTCACCATAGCAACCATTAGTTTTCACCTGTCACGTCACGCACCTGTTTCACGTTTTGAGTCACGCACCTGCTTTCACTAATCATGTCCATAGTATTTAAGTTCATTCATTTTCTGTTGTTCGTCCTGACGACCTCACCACATTTATGCTCTGTCCATTCTTTCCATGTCCATTCTTCATGCAACTATTTTTGTTCAAGCCAAGTAAGTTTTTGTTCCATGTTTATAGTCTTTTTGTTTTTCATAGTTTGTTCTCCGCCATTGTGCGTGCTTTTCATTTGTACTTTTTTGCTATAGTCTTTTGGTTTCATAGTTTATTCTCCGCCACTGTGCGCGCTTTTTGTTTGATCCTTTTTTTGTATTTATAGTCTTTAAATAAATCATGTACCTCGGCGTCTTCAGTAATGCGGACGCTGTATCGATCCGTTGTGGTGAAGAAGGAGCTGAGCCGGAAGGCAAAGCTCTCAATTTACCGGTCGATCTACGTTCCCATCCTCACCTATGGTCATGAGCTTTGGGTTATGACCGAAAGGACAAGATCACGGGTACAAGCGGCCGAAATGAGTTTCCTCCGCCGGGTGGCGGGGCTCTCCCTTAGAGATAGGGTGAGAAGCTCTGTCATCCGGGAGGAGCTCAAAGTAAAGCCGCTGCTCCTCCACATGGAGAGGAGCCAGATGAGGTGGTTCGGGCATCTGGTCAGGATGCCACCCGAACGCCTCCCTAGGGAGGTGTTTAGGGCACGTCCGACCGGTAGGAGGCCGCGGGGAAGACCCAGGACACGTAGGGAAGACTATGTCTCCCAGCTGGCCTGGGAACGCCTCGGGGTCCCACAGGAAGAGCTGGACGAAGTGGCTGGGGAGAGGGAAGTCTGGGCTTCCCTGCTTAGGCTGCTGCCCCCGCGACCCGACCTCGGATAAGCGGAAGAAGATGGATGGATGGATGGATGTACCTTCATTCCCGTCTCGCCCGTGTCAACTTTCCGTTGCATCCCGGAAAAGCAAACACCCAAGATCAAGTCATGACAGTAGGTCGTCAGGACGAACAACAGAAAATGAATGAACTTAAATACTATGGACATGATTAGTGAAAGCAGGTGCGTGACTCAAGACGTGAAACAGGTGCGTGACGTGACAGGTGAAAACTAATGGTTGCTATGGTGACAAACAAGAGTGCACAATGAGTCCAAACGTGGAACAGGTGAAACTAATGGGTAATCATGCAAACAAGACAAGGGAGTGAAAAGCCAGAAACTAAACAAAACATGACTTAAAACAAAACATGATTACACAGACATGACAAAAAATTGTGTGAAATGAAATTGTGTGAGTCAATTGAGCATTTCCTCTTTCTGGCTGAATGTTTGTTCAATTTAGAGAGAAATCATGTATTTTATGCTCTTCAATGGTTTCAGAGCCAAGAACTGATGGAGAGATGGAGAGGGGACCCCCCCCTACTACAAGAGTGTCCAAAGTGTGGCCCTGGGCCATTTTGGGGTCGCAGCTCCAGTTTTGTTGTCCCACAGAATAATGTTCCCAAAAAGAATCAAAGCAAAAAAACAGTGAAAATGTGAGAAAAAAGAGAAAAAACGTGCAATTCATGTGATATTAATCATTTACAACAGCACCCTGACACAAAGTTTTTGTGTTGTGTCAGGGTACGGAGCAAAGTCTGTGTAGTTACTCTCTGCCATGTTTCGAGCCAAACGACGCTGGTGTGCATGGGCCGGCGCTGCTGTGACTCAGTTTCCAGGAAGTAAGCAGTGTTGCCTAAAAATGCATTCATAAATGATGGTTTTTCGGTAAAAATGTTAATGGTATTACTAACTGTCTGACATTTTACAGCCGTTTATCGTTATACTGTTACATCCCTAATATATATATACACATACAAACATACATGCATAGGGTTTGTCAAATGATTTTATTTTATTTTTTTAAATCACATTTTGCAATTTGGATTAATCATGATTAACCACAGGTGATAATAGCACACCAGTCATAGTTTCCTCGCTCATTTTTGTACTGACATATGTACTAACCTATATACTAATATATATGTTCTGACCTGATCAATGATCATATAGCAGTTCAGGTAAAATAACTTCGGGGGGGGGGCGGAAGGCAGGGTACATCCTGGACAAGTCTAAGTAAGTAACTCATACATTTTGACAGTCCTAATATATATATATATGTATATATATATATATATATTTTTTGTGGGAAAATTGTGGGGAGAATATTAAAAATATATATATATTTTTAAAAACATTTCTTAACCCCCCTGCAGTACTTCTGCGGCCCCCCTGGGGGACGTGGACATTATGTTCAAAACTTCTGTTCTAAACTTAATATCTGATCATGCAACAAAATATTAAATGTGTATATTTGCGTTCACATGGTTTTATGATTTCAAAGCATCAAATCGTCAAATTGTGTAATGATATTATTTTATTATGTCTATCATGTTCCAGTCTCTAGAGTGAACCTCGGGGCCCTCCAAGTAAATAAAAAGCAGAGTGAAATCCACTTCACTGGGTGGCTTGGAAAGGATCTGAGGAGATCTGATAATCACCTGTGGGATTTGTGCGAGTGTCTGAGTTGGATTCCAGGCGGTGAGGAGAGACACCACTAGGATGCTCTACATCAGGTCAATAACACTGTTTTTCTTACAGGACACACTGGTACCACAACACTGAGCAGGGACAAGTATAGTCCACACTTCTTATTAGTCCAGTAATATAAAGGCCTCCTAATATTAATCAACATGTGTACAATATACAGAACTTTCCATGACTATGCAACAGTTTATTAGGAACTGGGAAAAGTAATGACTCAAACAATAAATGAATGTAAAATATCAACTGCATGTCTTCATATGTCAAAAGTAAATATGAAAAGAATGCAATGTACAGTTAGACTGTGAATGCCATTGGAGCTCACTGAAAATCAATCATTACAAGTTTGTTTAATTTCCCCCTTGTCTGATGTGTTAGACGTGTCAATCACTACACACAATGACACACAACCTGTCCACACGGCGTTTGCCAAAGGGTAATGAATGTTGTTCTATGACCCGTTTTGGCCTGGATCAGCGATATTGACAGCTTTTCAATTCCACCTATTGAAATGCATTATTGTTGCTGTGACGACAATACACACACGCACACACACACACACACACATACACACACGCACACGCACTTCCTTGTAGTTGTTACTGTGGAGGGGGCGTGGTCTGCAAGCCTGCCGCTAAGCGGGGTGTGTAAGGACCGTCCTCGAAGCAGATGAGTAGATTGCCCAGCTGGGGCTGGTTATCTAATCACCTGTCGCTCTTATTAGCAGCAGCCGGACCGAGACACACTGTTGGAGTTGGAGTTGCAGACAGACACTACCTGTATGTGCCCGAGACCACGCCGCAAGAAGGAGAGCAGCAGAAGGACTGGAAAGTTGCAAGAACAGTGTGCTGTGTTGGCGCGTGTGCACACAAAGAAAAGACATGGTTACACCAGACTACCGGGCTCACGAGAAGATCTATCACGGTCAGGAGGAGCCACAAGAGGGAAACCTCCAAAAAATGCCTACCTCTTTAGGACCAGCCTTTCTAGATATAATGTATAAAGATTTTTATTTACAACATTAATAATATATACATACTGTGCACATATAAAAAAAAGCTTTTTGTGAAAAATGAGTTGGAATTTCACAAGAAAAAGGTCACAATTTCACAAGAAAAAGTTGTGATTTTACTCAACACAAGTCAAAATGTTACAAGAAAAACTGTACATTTGTGCAATGTTATTTTTACTCAATAACAGTCGCAATTTTACAAGAAAAGCTTAAACTGTTGGCATTTTACTCGACTAAAGTCACAATTTATAAGAAAACTTTAACATTTTGGCAATATTATAATAATACCGTATTTTCCGCACTATTAGCCGCACCTAAAAACCACAAATTTACTCAAAAGCTGACAGTGCGGCTTTTAACCCGGTGCGCTTTATATATGGATTAATATTACGATTAATTTTCATAAAGTTTCGATCTCGCAACTACGGTAAACAGCCGCCATCTTTTTTCCCGGTAGAACAGGAAGCGCTTCTTCTTCTACGCAAGCAACCGCCAAGGTAAGCACCCGCCCCCATAGAACAGGAAGCGCTTCTTCTTCTACTGTAAGCAACCACCCGCCCACGTAGAAGAAGAAAAAGCGCGCGGATATCACCGTACGTTTCATTTCCTTTGTGTGTTTACATCTGTAAAGACCACAAAATGGCTCCTACTAAGCGACAGGGATCCGGTTCATGAAAAGACGCAATCTCTCCATCCGCACACAGCAACTGATATTCCTGTGAACCGCACTGTGGATACAACGGGAGCACGTACGGTGAATATTCGCACCACAGGGAATGAGAAGTCATCCTTCACTGTGGTTCTAGCTTGCCATGCTAATGGCCAGAAACTTCCACCCATGGTGATATTCAAAAGGAAGACCTTGCAAAAAGAGACCTTTCCAGCCGGCGTCATCATAAAAGCTAACCCGAAGGGATGGATGAAGAAAAGATGAGCGAGTGGTTAAGGTAAGTTTAAGTTTACGCGAAGAGGCCGGGTGGCTTTTTTCACGCAGCTCTGTCCATGTTGATATACGACTCCATGCGCGCCCACATCACGCTGGTTTTTAATATATTATTAAAGTTTGACTGACCTATTTGACTGTTTTTTTGACATTCCTTTAGTGCAGTTAGATGCGGCTTACAACACGGGGCGGCTTATAGGTGGACAAAGTTTTGAAATATGCCGTTCATTGAAGGCGCGGCTTATAACCCAGGGCGCCTTATGGTGCGGAAAATACGGTAATCTGAATATTACCTGTCAAAATTATGATAAAAGTCATCATTTAATTGTAGAAGCTAACTGTTAATGGCCACTATAGTCTTAGTACCGCAGAGTATTTGTTCATCCTATGGTCACATTTGTGACGCAGTTTGTCTTACGTCAGCAACGGAAGTCGTAAAATCAGCTGGCGGGTTTTTTCAGGGATGAATAGGGAAGTCCTTCTTTAGCTGCCGTCTTGTTCGATCATATATTGCTGCCTTTGCACCTGTCAATGTTTACTCTTGTATGCACATTAAATCAACCAAAAATCCTGACTTTGGAGCAATGTTCACGGACTCTAGTATTTGGCTCTCTATTCGATGCAATGGTTTTCTTTATTGGGACCAGGATTTATGTCTTCACTTGTTCACACCTCCTCATATGGACGATACTTTTCCTTCTTGATGTCTCAAGAAGGGTAGCAATACAAGAATACACACACACACACACACACACACACACACACCGCACGTCTCGGTGCCGCCAATCAATCTAACGCTACAATCGCATTCCTTCCAGCTGCTTCCACAGAGGAAAAGAAGGGTGTGTGTGTGTGCCTCTTCACTGTCACCCACTTGACCCAGCCTAACCTTGACCTTTGACCTTGAGTGGTCCAGGGTTCAAGTGAGGGGAGTGAGGGGACAGAAAGGGTTAGACTGAGGTTGATGAAAGGTGAGGATCAATAGAGGTGTTGTCGCCAGTTTGAGGAGAATAAAAGACAAGATTATTGGGTGACATGTTGGATTGTACACCCATCCATCCATCTATCCACTCTACAGGTTGAACACAATTGACTATTTACTCTCCTACATGACATCATTTGTATGTAATGCACCACCGCTATTAAAGATCTTGTTATAAAAGGTGGCAAAAAAAGCTCAAAATGAGGATTGCTGAAAAAAACTGATTAATATCTGAATCTTGATTCTTATTCAAACCAAAACCGTTAGATTTTTAGATTTAGATTTAGATTTAGATTTATTGGTCCCCTTGGGGAAATTCATTGTCACTGCCGTACATTTAAACACTAGACATTAATCAATCAATCAATCAATCAATGTTTATTTATATAGCCCTAAAATCACAAGTGTCTCAAAGGGCTGTCGATGTGAATGACTATGAGAAACCTTGGAGAGGACCGCATATGTGGGTAACCCCCCCCCCCCCTCTAGGGAGACCGAATGCAATGGATGTCGAGTGGGTCTAACATAATATTGTGAGAGTACAGGCCATAGTGGATCCAGCATAACAGTAAGAGTCCAGTCCATAGTGGGGCCAGCAGGAAACCATCCCGAGCGGAGACGGGTCAGCAGCGCAGAGATGTTCCCAACCGATATACAGGCGAGCGGTCCACCCCGGGTCCCGACCCCGGACAGCCAGCACCCCATCCATGGCCACCGGATCTGTGTGTCTCCCCTTCCACAAGGGATAGGGGGGAGCAGAGGAGAAAAGAAAAGAAACGGCAGATCAACTGGTCTAAAAAAAGGGGGGCTATTCAAAGGCTAGAGTATACAAATGAGTTTTAAGATGGGACTTCAATGCTTCTACTGAGGTAGCATCTCTAATTGTTACCGGGAGGGCATTCCATAGTACTGGAGCCCCAATAGAAAACGCTCTATAGCCCGCAGACTTTTTTTGGGCTCTGGGAATCACTAATAAGCCGGAGTTCTTTGAACGCAGATTTCTTGCCGGGACATATGGTACAATGCAATCGACAAGATAGGACGGAGCTAGACCGTGTAGTATTTTATACGTAAGTAGTAAAACCTTAAAGTCACATCTTAAGTGCACAGGAAGCCAGTGCAGGTGAGCCAGTATAGGTATATATATATATGTATATATGTATATAAAGGTATATACAGTATAGGCGTAATATGATCAAACTTTCTTGTTCTTGTCAAAAGTCTAGCAGCCGCATTTTGTACCAACTGTAATCTTTTAATGCTAGACATAGGGAGACCCGAAAATAATACGTTACAGTAGTCGAGACGAGACGTAACGAACGCATGAATAATGATCTCAGCGCCGCTAGTGGATAAAATAGAACGAATTTTAGCGATATTACGGAGATGAAAGAAGGCCGTTTTAGTAACACTCTTAATGTGTGACTCAAAGGAGAGAGTTGGGTGGAAGATAATACCCAGATTCTTTACTGATTCGCCTTGTGTAATTGTTTGGTTGTCAAATGTTAAGGTGGTATCATCAAATAAATGTCGGTGTTTAGCAGGACCGATAATCAGCATTTCCGTTTTCTTAGTGTTGAGTTGCAAGAAGTTAGCGGACATCCATTGTTTAATTTCATTAAGACACGCCTCCAGCTGACTACAATCCGGCGTGTTGGTCAGCTTTAGGGGCATGTAGAGTTGGCTGTCATCAGCATAACAATGAAAGCTAACACCGTATTTGCGTATGATGTCGCCTAGCGGCAACATGTAAATACTAAAGAGTGCAGGGCCAAGAACCGAACCCTGGGGGACTCCGCACGTTACCTTAACATAGTCCGAGGTCACATTGTTATGGGAGACGCATTGCATCCTGTCAGTAAGATAAAAGTTAAACCACGAAAAGGCTAAGTCTGACATACCAATACGTGTTTTGATACGCTCTAATAAAATGTTATGATCGACGGTATTGAAAGCAACGCTAAGATCATTACACATCACACACAAAAAAAATAACGAAAAGACATCATACATGACTAACACACATTTACAGGCTTGTCAGACGGGTCGGCCGGGCCTGCTGTTAAGGGCGGCTATAGCTGCAGGGATAAGGCTTTTCCTGAGGCGGGCCTTCCGGAATTTGATAGTTCTGTACCTGCGCCCTGATGGTAGTGGGATGATGTATTTGTGTAGTGGGTGAGTGATATCCTGGACTATTGTTTTTGCCAGTCGGGTGATGGACCTGTGGTTTAAGTCTGAAATGTTGGGTGTGGGTAGGCCGATGATTTTAGCTGCTATGTTTGTAATGCGTGTGAGTTGCTGTTGTCAGATTTATATAATAAAACTGCCAATTCATTCTTGGTATATATATATATATTTGTTTACATTCAATCAGGAATCTATTCATCATAAAACTGACATAATTCAGCTTGGCATATTTTATGACCTGATAGTGGTTATTTTCCAGTAGATTTCATGAATATAAGTGAAATATAAAGCAGGGATGTGTCGATCAATTTGTTTAAAATAGTTTCCATTTTCATGAAAGGGAATCTGGTCGTCATTGCAGATGAAAACTGTGACAGTTCTTCACTGTCGTGCGGGTTCCATGGACCACCAAGGATTGACATCACTGCGAGCAGATTTGACTTTCTTTATTTTTCAATAAGAAAAAGTCTCTTGCGTGTTGCTTTTCAGCTCTGCCGCTTTCACTGCTCGCTCCTCGGTTCGCTTTGATGGCCTTAAAAAACAGAAACAATTAGAAACAGTAGTAAAATCAGAATGTGTTTTAAAAGGAGTTAATGTATTATTATTATTATGCAGATGCTGTCTGTCATTTTTAACCCACATGATGGATGCAAAGAACCTCCCAGACACATATAGTGATATAGTTCATTATGAATGATTTATTTTCATAAAACCCTTCAAATAAATCATGTTTTCCTCAAAGTAAGTCATCAACAAATATTTGCAGACTCTCCTTTTCTGCCTTTTGTCCTTTATCCCATTGTCTAATCCTCGAGAGACTGTGGGGTGGCATCCCCTCACGTCCATGTGTGTGTGTGTGTGTGTGTGTGTGTGTGTTCTTGTATTTCTAGCCTTCTTGAGACATGAAGAAGGAAAAGTATCTTCCATATGAGGAGGTGTGAACAAGTGATGACATAAATCAATAACATTGCATCTAATAGACAATGTCTCATTTGTGGTGACATCTATCAAAATGAGGGTGGTCCCAAAAAAGAGGGATTTTTCACATTGACTGTGTGTCGCTTTTAAAAGAGCTTCTTCTCTGGTCAACATACGAAATAACAAGTGTGTGTAAGAAATTGAAATGCTCCCCCTTTGGCCAAAATTAATTTAAAAAAATATATAATAAATATGTATATAGACACATACTGTAATAACTTGAAGTAAATAATGAAGATTAAAAAACAATTTCAAACAAAAAATGTCCAAAAGTTTAAAAAAATAACTAAAAGCAGTCTTTTTCTCACAATGTGTCGACTTTTTTCTTATAAAATTGGGAACAATTTCTCATATTCTTTCTGTTTCTTTAATATTGCAATATTTTCTCTTAAAATTATTACTTTTTTTTTTATGTAAAAGTATTACTTTTTAATGCAAAATGGCTACATTTCTCATATAAAATTCTGACTTTTATCACAATATTGCCAATGTTTTTGTTGTTCTTGTAAAACGGTGACATTTTTTGAGTAAAATTATGACTTTTGTCATCATTTTGCCAAGTAGAATTCCAATTATTATTATAATATTACCAACATTTTAAAGTTTTCTTATCAAATTGTGACTTTTGGCGAGTAAAATTACGACTCTTTTCATAAAAATTGCCAACATTTTAAGCTTTTGTTGTAAAATTGCGACTGTTATTGAGTAAAATTCCAACTTTTATTATAATATTGCACAAATGTTCAGTTTTTCTTGTAAAATTTTGACTTGCATTGAGTAGAATTACGACTTTTATTACAATATTGCCAAAATTTTAAGTTTTTCTTGTGAAATTCCAACAAATTTTTCACAACTATCAACTAAAAGCAGTCTTTTTTTCCTCACAATGTGTCGACTTCTTTCTCATATTCTTTCTGTTTCTGTAATATTGCAATATTTTCTCGTACAATTATTACTTTTTTTTTGTAAAATTATTACTTTTTAAGGCAAAATGGTGACATTTGTCATATATAATTATGACTTTTATCACAATATTTTTGTTGTTGTTGTATGAATTTTGTCATAATTATGCCAGGTAAAATTCCGATTATTATTATAATATTGCAAAAAAAATTTAAGTTCTCTTATAAAATTGTGACTTTTGTCAAATAAAATTACGACACTTTTCATAAAATTGCCAACATTTTAAGCTTTTCTTGTAAAATTGCGCCTGTTAGAGTAAAATTCCAACTTTTATCATAATATTGCACAAATGTTCAGTTTTTCTTGTAAAATTTTGACTTGCGTTGAGTAAAATTACGACTTTTATTACAATATTGCCAAAATTCTAAGTTTTTCTTGTGAAATTCCAACAAATTTTTCACAACTATCAACTAAAAGAAGTCTTTTTTTCCTCACAATGTGTCGACTTCTTTCTCATATTCTTTCTGTTTCTGTAATATTGCAATATTTTCTCGTAAAATTATTACTTATTTTTTGTAAAATTATTACTTTTTAAGGCAAAATGGTGACATTTGTCATATACAATTATGACTTTTATCACAATATTTTTGTTGTTGTTGTATGAATTTTGTCATAATTTTGCCAGGTAAAATTCCGATTATTATTATAATATTGCAAAAAAATGTAAGTTCTCTTATAAAATTGTGACTTTTGTCAAATAAAATTACGACTCTTTTCATAAAAATTGCCAACATTTTAAGCTTTTGTTGTAAAATTGCGACTGTTATTGAGTAAAATTCCAACTTTTATTATAATATTGCACAAATGTTCAGTTGTTCTTGTAAAATTTTGAATTGCGTTGAGTAAAATTACGACTTTTATTACAATATTGCCAAAATTCTAAGTTTTTCTTGTGAAATTCCAACAAATTTTTCACAACTATCAACTAAAAGCAGTCTTTTTTTCCTCACAATGTGTCGACTTCTTTCTCATATTCTTTCTGTTTCTGTAATATTGCAATATTTTCTCGTAAAATTATTACTTTTTTTATGTAAAATTATTACTTTTAAGGCAAAATGGTGACATTTGTCATATATAATTATGACTTTTATCACAATATTTTTGTTGTTGTTGTATGAATTTTGTCATAATTATGCCAGGTAAAATTCCGATTATTACTATAATATTGCAAAAAAAATTTAAGTTCTCTTATAAAATTGTGACTTTTTTCAAATAAAATTACGACTCTTTTCATAAAAATTGCCAACATTTTAAGCTTTTGTTGTAAAATTGCGACTGTTATTGAGTAAAATTCCAACTTTTATTATAATATTGCACAAATGTTCAGTTTTTCTTGTAAAATTTGGACTTGCGTTGAGTAGAATTACGACTTTTATTACAATATTGCCAAAATTCTAAGTTTTTCTTGTGATGTGTCGACTTCTTTCTCATATTCTTTCTGTTTCTGTAATATTGCAATATTTTCTCGTAAAATTATTACCTTTTTTATGTAAAATTATTACTTTTTAAGGCAAAATGGTGACATTTGTCATATACAATTATGACTTTTATCACAATATTTTTGTTGTTGTTGTATGAATTTTGTCATAACTATGCCAGGTAAAATTCCGATTATTATTATAATATTGCAAAAAAATTTAAGTTCTCTTATAAAATTGTGACTTTTGTCAAATAAAATTACGACACTTTTCATAAAATTGCCAACATTTTAAGCCTTTCTTGTAAAATTGCGCCTGTTAGAGTAAAATTCCAACTTTTATCATAATATTGCACAAATGTTCCGTTTTTCTTGTAAAATGTTGACTTGCGTTGAGTAGAATTACGACTTTTATTACAATATTGCCAAAATTCTAAGTTTTTCTTGTGAAATTCCAACAAATTTTTCACAACTATCAACTAAAAGAAGTCTTTTTTTCCTCACAATGTGTCGACTTCTTTCCCATATTCTTTCTGTTTCTGTAATATTGCAATATTTTCTCGTAAAATTATTACTTTTTTTTATGTAAAATTATTACTTTTTAAGGCAAAATGGTGACATTTGTCATATACAATTATGACTTTTATCACAATATTTTTGTTGTTGTTGTATGAATTTTGTCATAATTATGCCAGGTAAAATTCCCATTATTATTATAATATTGCAAAAAAAATGTAAGTTCTCTTATAAAATTGTGACTTTTGTCAAATAAAATTACGACTCTTTTCATAAAAATTGCCAACATTTTAAGCTTTTGTTGTAAAATTGCGCCTGTTATTGAGTAAAATTCCAACGTTTATTATAATATTGCACAAATGTTCAGTTTTTCTTGTAAAATTTTGACTTGCGTTGAGTAGAATTAAGACTTTTATTACAATATTGCCAAAATTCCAAGTTTTTCTTGTGAAATTCCAACAAATTTTTCACAACTATCAACTAAAAGAAGTCTTTTTTTCCTCACAATGTGTCGACTTCTTTCCCATATTCTTTCTGTTTCTGTAATATTGCAATATTTTCTCGTAAAATGATGACTTTTTTTATGTAAAATTATTACATTTTAAGGCAAAATGGTGACATTTGTCGTATACAATTATGACTTTTATCACAATATTTTTGTTGTTGTTGTATGAATTTTGTCATAATTATGCCAGGTAAAATTCCGATTATTATTATAATATTGCAAAAAAATGTAAGTTCTCTTATAAAATTGTGACTTTTTTCAAATAAAATTACGACTCTTTTCATAAAAATTGCCAACATTTTAAGCTTTTGTTGTAAAATTGCGACTGTTATTGAGTAAAATTCCAACTATTATTATAATATTGCACAAATGTTCAGTTTTTCTTGTAAAATTTTGACTTGCGTTGAGTAAAATTACGACTTTTATTACAATATTGCCAAAAATCTAAGTTTTTCTTGTGATGTGTCGACTTCTTTCTCATATTCTGTTTCTGTAATATTGCAATATTTTCTCGTAAAATTATTACTTTTTTTATGTAAAATTATTACTTTTTTTATGTAAAATTATTACTTTTTAAGGCAAAATGGTGACATTTGTCATATACAATTATGACTTTTATCACAATATTTTTGTTGTTGTTGTATGAATTTTGTCATAATTATGCCAGGTAAAATTCCGATTATTATAATATTGCAAAAAAATTTAAGTTCTCTTATAAAATTGTGACTTTTGTCAAATAAAATTACGACACTTTTCAAAAAATTGCCAACATTTTAAGCTTTTCTTGTAAAATTGCGACTGTTATTGAGTGAAATTCCAACTTTTATCATAATATTGCACAAATGTTCAGTTTTTCTTGTAAAATTTTGACTTGCGTTGAGTAAAATTATGACTTTTATTACAATATTGCCAAAATTCTAAGTTTTTCTTGTGATGTGTCGACTTCTTTCTCATATTCTTTCTGTTTCTGTAATATTGCAATATTTTCTCGTAAAATTATTACTTATTTTTTGTAAAATTATTACTTTTTAAGGCAAAATGGTGACATTTGTCATATATAATTATGACTTTTATCACAATATTTTTGTTGTTGTTGTATGAATTTTGTCATAATTATGCCAGGTAAAATTCCGATTATTATTATAATATTGCAAAAAAATGTAAGTTCTCTTAAAAAATTGTGACTTTTGTCAAATAAAATTACGACACTTTTCAAAAAATTGCCAACATTTTAAGCTTTTCTTGTAAAATTGCGACTGTTATTGAGTAAAATTCCAACTTTTATTATAATATTGCACAAATGTTCAGTTTTTCTTGTAAAATTTTGACTTGCGTTGAGTAAAATTACGACTTTTATTACAATATTGCCAAAATTCTAAGTTTTTCTTGTGATGTGTCGACTTCTTTCTCATATTCTTTCTGTTTCTGTAATATTGCAATATTTTCTCGTAAAATTATTACTTATTTTTTGTAAAATTATTACTTTTTAAGGCAAAATGGTGACATTTGTCATATATAATTATGACTTTTATCACAATATTTTTGTTGTTGTTGTATGAATTTTGTCATAATTATGCCAGGTAAAATTCCGATTATTATTATAATATTGCAAAAAAATGTAAGTTCTCTTAAAAAATTGTGACTTTTGTCAAATAAAATTACGACACTTTTCAAAAAATTGCCAACATTTTAAGCTTTTCTTGTAAAATTGCGCCTGTTAGAGTAAAATTCCAACTTTTATCATAATATTGCACAAATGTTCAGTTTTTCTTGTAAAATTTTGACTTGCGTTGAGTAGAATTACGACTTTTATTACAATATTGCCAAAATTCTAAGTTTTTCTTGTGAAATTCCAACAAATTTTTCACAACTATCAACAAAAAGAAGTCTTTTTTTCCTCACAATGTGTCGACTTCTTTCTCATATTCTTTCTGTTTCTGTAATATTGCAATATTTTCTCGTAAAATTATTTCTTTTTTTTATGTAAAATTATTACTTTTTAAGGCAACATGGTGACATTTGTCATATACAATTATGACTTTTATCACAATATTTGTGTTGTTGTTGTATGAATTTTGTCATAATTATGCCAGGTAAAATTCCGATTATTATTATAATATTGCAAAAAAAATTAAGTTCTCTTATAAAATTGTGACTTTTGTCAAATAAAATTACGACACTTTTCATAAAATTGCCAACATTTTAAGCTTTTCTTGTAAAATTGCGCCTGTTAGAGTAAAATTCCAACTTTTATCATAATATTGCACAAATGTTCAGTTTTTCTTGTAAAATTTTGCCTTTGTTGAGTAAAATTACGACTTTTATTACAATATTGCCAAAGTTCTAAGTTTTTCTTGTGAAATTCCAAAACATTTTTCACAACTATCAACTAAAAGAAGTCTTTTTTTCCTCACAATGTGTCGACTTCTTTCTCATATTCTTTCTGTTTCTGTAATATTGCAATATTTTCTCTTAAAATTATTACTTTTTTTACGTAAAATTATTACTTTTTAAGGCAAAATGGTGACATTTGTCATATACAATTATGACTTTTATCACAATATTTTTGTTGTTGTTGTGTGAATTTTGTCATAATTATGCCAGGTAAAATTCCGATTATTATTATAATATTGCAAAAAAATGTAAGTTCTCTTAAAAAATTGTGACTTTTGTCAAATAAAATTACGACACTTTTCAAAAAATTGCCAACATTTTAAGCTTTTGTTGTAAAATTGCGACTGTTATTGAGTAAAATTCCAACTTTTATTATAATATTGCACAAATGTTCAGTTTTTCTTGTAAAATTTTGACTTGCGTTGAGTAAAATTACGACTTTTATTACAATATTGCCAAAATTCTAAGTTTTTCTTGTGAAATTCCAACAAATTTTTCACAACTATCAACAAAAATAAGTCTTTTTTTCCTCACAATGTGTCGACTTCTTTCTCATATTCTTTCTGTTTCTGTAATATTATGACTTTTTTTATGTAAAATTATTACTTTTTAAGGCAAAATGGTGACATTTGTCATATACAATTATGACTTTTATCACAATATTTTTGTTGTTGTTGTATGAATTTTGTCATAATTATGCCAGGTAAAATTCCGATTATTATTATAATATTGCAAAAAAATTTAAGTTCTCTTATAAAATTGTGACTTTTGTCAAATAAAATTACGACACTTTTCATAAAATTGCCAACATTTTAAGCCTTTCTTGTAAAATTGCGCCTGTTAGAGTAAAATTCCAACTTTTATCATAATATTGCACAAATGTTCAGTTTTTCTTGTAAAATTTTGACTTACGTTGAGGAAAAATTACGACTTTTATTACAATATTGCCAAAATTCTAAGTTTTTCTTGTGAAATTCCAACAAATTTTTCACAACTATCAACTAAAAGAAGTCTTTTTTTCCTCACAATGTGTCGACTTCTTTCTCATATTCTTTCTGTTTCTGTAATATTGCAATATTTTCTCGTAAAATTATTACTTTTTTTTTGTAAAATTATTACTTTTTAAGGCAAAATGGTGACATTTGTCATATACAATTATGACTTTTATCACAATATTTTTGTTGTTGTTGTATGAATTTTGTCATAATTATGCCAGGTAAAATTCATCATCATCATCATCAATGTTTATTTATATAGCCCTAAATCACAAGTGTCTCAAAGGGCTGCACAAGCCACAACGACATCCTCGGTATAGCCCACATAAGGGCAAGGAAAAACTCACCCCAGTGGGACGTCGATGTGAATGACTATGAGAAATTCCGATTATTATTATAATATTGCAAAAAAATTTAAGTTCTCTTATAAAATTGTGACTTTTTTCAAATAAAATTACGACTCTTTTCATAAAAATTGCCAACATTTTAAGCTTTTGTTGTAAAATTGCGACTGTTATTGAGTAAAATTCCAACTTTTATTATAATATTGCACAAATGTTCAGTTTTTCTTGTAAAATTTTGACTTGCGTTGAGTAAAATTGCGACTTTTATTACAATATTGCCAAAATTCTAAGTTTTTCTTGTGATGTGTCGACTTCTTTCTCATATTCTTTGTAATATTGCAATATTTTCTCGTACAATTATTACTTTTTTCATGTAAAATTATTACTTTTTAAGGCAAAATGGTGACATTTGTCATATACAATTATGACTTTTATCACAATATTTTTGTTGTTGTTGTTGTATGAATTTTGTCATAATTATGCCAGGTAAAATTCCGATTATTATTATAATATTGCAAAAAAAATTTAAGTTCTCTTATAAAATTGTGACTTTTGTCAAATAAAATTACGACACTTTTCATAAAATTGCCAACATTTTAAGCTTTTCTTGTAAAATTGCGCCTGTTAGAGTAAAATTCCAACTTTTATCATAATATTGCACAAATGTTCAGTTTTTCATGCAACATTTTGACTTGCGTTGAGTAAAATTACGACTTTTATTATAAGACTGCCAACATTCTAAGTTTTTCTTGTGAAAATCCAACTCATTTTTCACAACAAGCTTTTTTGTATTTGCATAGTATGTATATATAATTAATGTTGTGAATACAAATCTTTACATATCTAGAAAGGGTGGTCCTAAAGAGGTAGGCATTTTTCTCCGGTCTCAAGAAGGTAAGAAATACAAGAGTGTGTGTGTGTGTGTGTGTGTGTGTGTGTGTGTGTGTGTGTGTGTGTGTGTGTGTGTGTGTGTGTGTGTGTGTGTGTGTGTGTGTGTGTGTGTGTGTGTGTTCTTGTATTTCTAGCCTTCTTGAGACATGAAGAAGGAAAAGTATCTTCCATATGAGGAGGTGTGAACAAGTGATGACATAAATCAATAACATTGCATCTAATAGACAATGTCTCATTTGTGGGGACATCTATCAAAATGAGGGTGTTCCCAAAAAAGAGGGATTTTTCACATTGACTGTGTGTCGCTTTTAAAAGAGCTTCCTCTCTGGTCAACATACGAAATAACAAGTGTGTGTAAGAAATTGAAATGGGCCCCCTTTGGCCAAAATTAATTAAAAATATATATAATAAATATGTATACAGACACATACTGTAATAACTTGAAGTGAAGATTAAAAAACAATATCAAACAAAAAATTTCCAAAAGTAAAAAAATTAACTAAAAGCAGTCTTTTTCTCACAATGTGTCGACTTTTTTCTTATAAAATTGGGAACAATTTCTCATATTCTTTCTGTTTCTTTAATATTGCAATATTTTCTCTTAAAATGATTACTTTTTTTTTAATGTAAAAGTATTACTTTTTAATGCAAAATGGCTACATTTCTCATATAAAATTCTGACTTTTATCACAATATTGCCAATTTTTTTGTTGTTCTTGTAAAACGGTGACATTTTTTGAGTAAAATTATGACTTTTGTCATCTTTTTGCCAAGTAGAATTCTGATTATTATTATAATATTACCAACATTTTAAAGTTTTCTTATCAAATTGTGACTTTTGGCGAGTAAAATTACGACTCTTTTCAGAAAAATTGCCAACATTTTAAGCTTTTCTTGTAAAATTGCGACTGTTATTGAGTAAAATTCCAACTTTTATTATAATATTGCACAAATGTTCAGTTTTTCTTGTAAAATTTGGACTTGCGTTGAGTAAAATTACGACTTTTATTACAATATTGCCAAAATTCTAAGTTTTTCTTGTGAAATTCCAACAAATTTTTCACAACTATCAACAAAAATAAGTATTTTTTTCCTCACAATGTGTCGACTTCTTTCTCATATTCTTTCTGTTTCTGTAATATTGCAATATTTTCTCGTAAAATTATTACTTTTTTTTGGTAAAATTATTACTTTTTAAGGCAAAATGGTGACATTTGTCATATACAATTATGACTTTTATCACAATATTTTTGTTGTTGTTGTATGAATGTTGTCATAATTATGCCAGGTAAAATTCCGATTATTATTATAATATTGCAAAAAAAATGTAAGTTCTCTTATAAAATTGTGACTTTTGTCAAATAAAATTACGACACTTTTCATAAAATTGCCAACATTTTAAGCTTTTCTTGTAAAATTGCGCCTGTTAGAGTAAAATTCCAACTTTTATCGTAATACTGCACAAATGTTCAGTTTTTCTTGTAAAATTTGGACTTGCGTTGAGTAAAATTACGACTTTTATTACAATATTGCCAAAATTCTAAGTTTTTCTTGTGAAATTCCAACAAATTTTTCACAACTATCAACTAAAAGCAGTCTTTTTTTCCTCACAATGTGTCGACTTCTTTCTCATATTCTTTCTGTTTCTGTAATATTGCAATATTTTCTCGTAAAATTATTACTTTTTTTATGTAAAATTATTACTTTTTAAGGCAAAATGGTGACATTTGTCATATACAATTATGACTTTTATCACAATATTTTTGTTGTTGTTGTATGAATTTTATCATAATTATGCCAGGTAAAATTCCCATTATTATTATAATATTGCAAAAAAATTTTAAGTTCTCTTATAAAATTGTGACTTTTGTCAAATAAAATTACGACTCTTTTCATAAAAATTGCCAACATTTTAAGCTTTTGTTGTAAAATTGCGACTGTTATTGAGTAAAATTCCAACGTTTTTTATAATATTGCACAAATGTTCAAATTTTCTTGTAAAATTTTGACTTGCGTTGAGTAAAATTACGACTTTTATTACAATATTGCCAAAATTCTAAGTTTTTCTTGTGATGTGTCGACTTCTTTCTCATATTCTTTCTGTTTCTGTAATATTGCAATATTTTCTCGTAAAATTATTACTTTTTTATGTAAAATTATTACTTTTTAAGGCAAAATGGTGACATTTGTCATATACAATTATGACTTTTATCACAATATTTTTGTTGTTGTTGTATGAATTTTGTCATAATTATGCCAGGTAAAATTCCGATTATTATTATAATATTGCAAAAAAAATTTAAGTTCTCTTATAAAATTGTGACTTTTGTCAAATAAAATTACGACACTTTTCATAAAATTGCCAACATTTTAAGCTTTTCTTGTAAAATTGCGCCTGTTATTGAGTAAAATTCCAACTTTTATCATAATATTGCACAAATGTTCAGTTTTTCTTGTAAAATTTTGACTTGCGTTGAGTAAAATTACGACTTTTATTACAATATTGCCAAAATTCTAAGTTTTTCTTGTGATGTGTCGACTTCTTTCTCATATTCTTTCTGTTTCTGTAATATTGCAATATTTTCTCGTAAAATTATTACTTTTTTTATGTAAAATTATTACTTTTTAAGGCAAAATGGTGTTTCTTGTAAAACGGTGACATTTTTTGAGTAAAATTATGACTTTTGTCATCATTTTGCCAAGTAGAATTCCGATTATTATTATAATATTACCAACATTTTTAAGTTTTCTTATAACATTGTGACTTTTGCCAAGTAAAATTACGGCTCTTTTCAGAAAAATTGCCAACATTTTAAGCTTTTGTTGTAAAATTGCGACTGTTATTGAGTAAAATTCCAACTTTTATTATAATATTGCACAAATGTTCAGTTTTTCTTGTAAAATTTTGACTTGCGTTGAGTAGAATTACGACTTTTATTACAATATTGCCAAAATTCTAAGTTTTTCTTGTGAAATTCCAACAAATTTTTCACAACTATCAACTAAAAGAAGTCTTTTTTTCCTCACAGTGTGTCGACTTCTTTCTCATATTCTTTCTGTTTCTGTAATATTGCAATATTTTCTCGTACAATTATTACTTTTTTTATGTAAAATTATTACTTTTTAAGGCAAAATGGTGACATTTGTCATATACAATTATGACTTTTATCACAATATTTTTGTTGTTGTTGTATGAATTTTGTCATAATTATGCCAGGTAAAATTCCGATTATTATTATAATATTGCAAAAACATTTAAGTTCTCTTATAAAATTGTGACTTTTTTCAAATAAAATTACGACTCTTTTCATAAAAATTGCCAACATTTTAAGCTTTTCTTGTAAAATTGCTACTGTTATTGAGTAAAATTCCAACTTTTATTATAATATTGCACAAATGTTCAGTTTTTCTTGTAAAATTTTGACTTGCGTTGAGTAAAATTACGACTTTTATTACAATATTGCCAAAATTCTAAGTTTTTCTTGTGATGTGTCGACTTCTTTCTCATATTCTTTCTGTTTCTGTAATATTGCAATATTTTCTCGTAAAATTATTACTTTTTTTATGTAAAATTATTACTTTTTAAGGCAAAATGGTGACATTTGTCATATACAATTATGACTTTTATCACAATATTTTTGTTGTTGTTGTGTGAATTTGGTCATAATTATGCCAGGTAAAATTCCGATTATTATTATAATATTGCAAAAAAATGTAAGTTCCCTTAAAAAATTGTGACTTTTGTCAAATAAAATTACGACACTTTTCAAAAAATTGCCAACATTTTAAGCTTTTGTTGTAAAATTGCGACTGTTATTGAGTAAAATTCCAACTTTTATTATAATATTGCACAAATGTTCAGTTTTTCTTGTAAAATTTTGACTTGCGTTGAGTAAAATTACGACTTTTATTACAATATTGCCAAAATTCTAAGTTTTTCTTGTGATGTGTCGACTTCTTTCTCATATTCTTTCTGTTTCTGTAATATTGCAATATTTTCTCGTAAAATTATTACTTTTTTTATGTAAAATTATTACTTTTTAAGGCAAAATGGTGACATTTGTGATATACAATTATGACTTTTATCACAATATTTTTGTTGTTGTTGTATGAATTTTGTCATAATTATGCCAGGTAAAATTCCGATTGTTATTATAATATTGCAAAAAAATGTAAGTTCTCTTATAAAATTGTGACTTTTGTCAAATAAAATTACGACACTTTTCATAAAATTGCCAACATTTTAAGCTTTTCTTGTAAAATTGCGCCTGTTAGAGTAAAATTCCAACTTTTATCGTAATACTGCACAAATCTTCAGTTTTTCTTGTAAAATTTGGACTTGCGTTGAGTAAAATTACGACTTTTATTACAATATTGCCAAAATTCTAAGTTTTTCTTGTGAAATTCCAACAAATTTTTCACAACTATCAACTAAAAGAAGTCTTTTTTTCCTCACAATGTGTCGACTTCTTTGTCATATTCTTTCTGTTTCTGTAATACTGCAATATTTTCTCGTAAAATTATTACTTTTTTTATGTAAAATTATTACTTTTTTTATGTAAAATTATTACTTTTTTTATGTAAAATTATTACTTTTTTTATGTAAAATTATTACTTTTTTTATGTAAAATTATTACTTTTTAAGGCAAAATGGTGACATTTGTCATATACAATTATGACTTTTATCACAATATGTTTGTTGTTGTAGTAAAATTATGATTTTTTTCATAATTTTGCCAGGTAGAATTCCGATTATTATTATGGTTTTGCAAAAACATTTAACTTCTCTTATAAAATTGTGACTTTTGTCAAATAAAATTACGACACTTTTCAAAAAATTGCCAACATTTTAAGCCTTTCTTGTAAAATTGCTCCTGTTAGAGTAAAATTCCAACTTTTATCATAATATTGCACAAATGTTCAGTTTTTCTTGTAAAATGTTGACTTGCGTTGAGTAGAATTACGACTTTTATTACAATATTGCCAAAATTCTAAGTTTTTCTTGTGATGTGTCGACTTCTTTCTCATATTCTTTCTGTTTCTGTAATATTGCAATATTTTCTCTTAAAATTATTACTTTTTTTACGTAAAATTATTACTTTTTAAGGCAAAATGGTGACATTTGTCATATACAATTATGACTTTTATCACAATATTTTTGTTGTTGTTGTGTGAATTTTGTCATAATTATGCCAGGTAAAATTCCGATTATTATTATAATATTGCAAAAAAATTTAAGTTCTCTTATAAAATTGTGACTTTTGTCAAATAAAATTACGACACTTTTCATAAAAATTGCCAACATTTTAAGCTTTTGTTGTAAAATTGCGACTGTTATTGAGTAAAATTCCAACTTTTATTATAATATTGCACAAATGTTCAGTTTTTCTTGTAAAATTTGGACTTGCGTTGAGTAAAATTACGACTTTTATTACAATATTGCCAAAATTCTAAGTTTTTCTTGTGAAATTCCAACAAATTTTTCACAACTATCAACAAAAAGATATTTTTTTCCTCACAATGTGTCGACTTCTTTCTCATATTCTTTCTGTTTCTGTAATATTGCAATATTTTCTCGTACAATTATTACTTTTTTTATGTAAAATTATTACTTTTTAAGGCAAAATGGTGACATTTGTCATATACAATTATAACTTTTATCACAATATTTTTGTTGTTGTTGTATGAATTTTGTCATTATTATGCCAAGTAAAATTCCGATTATTATTATAATATTGCAAAAACATTTAAGTTCTCTTATAAAATTGTGACTTTTTTCAAATAAAATTACGACTCTTTTCATAAAAATTGCCAACATTTTAAGCTTTTGTTGTAAAATTGCGACTGTTATTGAGTAAAATTCCAACTTTTATTATAATATTGCACAAATGTTCAGTTTTTCTTGTAAAATTTTGACTTGCGTTGAGTAGAATTACGACTTTTATTACAATATTGCCAAAATTCTAAGTTTTTCTTGTGATGTGTCGACTTCTTTCTCATATTCTTTCTGTTTCTGTAATATTGCAATATTTTCTCGTAAAATTATTACTTTTTTTATGTAAAATTATTACTTTTTAAGGCAAAATGGTGTTTCTTGTAAAACGGTGACATTTTTTGAGTAAAATTATGACTTTTGTCATCATTTTGCCAAGTAGAATTCCGATTATTATTATAATATTACCAACATTTTTAAGTTTTCTTATAAAATTGTGACTTTTGCCGAGTAAAATTATGACTCTTTTCATAAAAATTGCCAACATTTTAAGCTTTTCTTGTAAAATTGCAACTGCTATTGAGTAAAATCTGAACTTTTAATATAATATTGCACAAATGTTCAGTTTTTCTTGTAAAATTTTGACTTGCGTTGAGTAAAATTACAACTTTTATTACAATATTGCCAAAATTCTAAGTTTTTCTTGTGATGTGTCGACTTCTTTCTCATATTCTTTCTGTTTCTGTAATATTGCAATATTTTCTCGTAAAACTATTACTTTTTTTTTGTAAAATTATTACTTTTTAAGGCAAAATGGTGACATTTGTCATATACAATTATGACTTTTATCACAATATTTTTGTTGTTGTTGTATGAATTTTGTCATAATTATGCCAGGTAAAATTCTGATTATTATTATAATATTGCAAAAAAAATTTAAGTTCTCTTATAAAATTGTGACTTTTGTCAAATAAAATGACGACACTTTTCATAAAATTGCCAACATTTTAAGCTTTTCTTGTAAAATTGCGCCTGTTAGAGTAAAATTCCAACTTTTATCATAATATTGCACAAATGTTCAGTTTTTCTTGTAAAATTTTGACTTGCGTTGAGTAAAATTACGACTTTTATTACAATATTGCCAAAATTCTAAGTTTTTCTTGTGAAATTCCAACAAATTTTTCATAACTATCAACTAAAAGAAGTATTTTTTTCCTCACAATGTGCCGACTTCTTTCCCATATTCTTTCTGTTTCTGTAATATTGCAGTATTTTCTCGTACAATTATTCCTTTTTTTATGTAAAATTATTACTTTTTAAGGCAAAATGGTGACATTTGTCATATACAATTATGACTTTTATCACAATATTTTTGTTGTTGTGTATGAATTTTGTCATAATTATGCCAGGTAAAATTCCGATTATTATTATAATATTGCAAAAAAAATTGAAATTCTCTTATAAAATTGTGACTTTTTTCAAATAAAATTACGACTCTTTTCATAAAAATTGCCAACATTTTAAGCTTTTGTTGTAAAATTGCGACTGTTATTGAGTAAAATTCCAACTTTTATTATAATATTGCACAAATGTTCAGTTTTTCTTGTAAAATTTTGACTTACGTTGAGGAAAAATTACGACTTTTATTACAATATTGCCAAAATTCAAAGTTTTTCTTGTGATGTGTCGACTTCTTTCTCATATTCTTTCTGTTTCTGTAATATTGCAATATTTTCTCGTAAAATTATTACCTTTTTTATGTAAAATTATTACTTTTTAAGGCAAAATGGTGACATTTGTCATATACAATTATGACTTTTATCACAATATTTTTGTTGTTGTTGTATGAATTTTGTCATAATTATGCCAGGTAAAATTCCGATTATTATTATAATATTGCAAAAAAAATTTAAGTTGTCTTATAAAATTGTGACTTTTGTCAAATAAAATTCCGACACTTTTCATAAAATTGCCAACATTTTAAGCTTTTCTTGTAAAATTGCGCCTGTTAGAGTAAAATTCCAACTTTTATCATAATATTGCACAAATGTTCAGTTTTTCTTGTAAAATTTTGACTTACGTTGATGAAAAATTACGACTTTTATTACAATATTGCCAAAATTCTAAGTTTTTCTTGTGAAATTCCAACAAATTTTTCACAACTATCAACAAAAAGAAGTCTTTTTTTCCTCACAATGTGTCGACTTCTTTCTCATATTCTTTCTGTTTCTATAATATTGCAATATTTTCTCGTAAAATTATTACTTTTTTTTAATGTAAAATTATTACTTTTTAAGGCAAAATGGTGACATTTGTCATATACAATTATGACTTTTATCACAATATTTTTGTTGTTGTTGTATGAATTTTGTCATAATTATGCCAGGTAAAATTCATCATCATCATCATCAATGTTTATTTATATAGCCCTAAATCACAAGTGTCTCAAAGGGCTGCACAAGCCACAACGACATCCTCGGTATAGCCCACATAAGGGCAAGGAAAAACTCACCCCAGTGGGACGTCGATGTGAATGACTATGAGAAATTCCGATTATTATTATAATATTGCAAAAAAAATTAAGTTCTCTTATAAAATTGTGACTTTTGTCGAATAAAATTACGACACTTTTCATAAAATTTCCAACATTTTAAGCTTTTCTTGTAAAATTGCGCCTGTTAGAGTAAAATTCCAACTTTTATCATAATATTGCAGAAATGTTCAGTTTTTCTTGTAAAATTTGGACTTGCGTTGAGTAAAATTACGACTTTTATTACAATATTGCCAAAATTCTAAGTTTTTCTTGTGAAATTCCAACAAATTTTTCACAACTATCAACTAAAAGAAGTCTTTTTTTCCTCACAATGTGTCGACTTCTTTCTCATATTCTTTCTGTTTCTGTAATATTGCAATATTTTCTCGTAAATTTATTACTTTTTTTATGTAAAATTATTACTTTTTAAGGCAAAATGGTGACATTTGTCATATACAATTATGACTTTTATCACAATATTTTTGTTGTTGTTGTATGAATTTTGTCATAATTATGCCAGGTAAAATTCCGATTATTATTATAATATTGCAAAAAAAATTAAGTTCTCTTATAAAATTGTGACTTTTGTCAAATAAAATTACGACACTTTTCATAAAATTGCCAACATTTTAAGCTTTTCTTGTAAAATTGCGCCTGTTAGAGTAAAATTCCAACTTTTATCATAATATTGCACAAATGTTCCGTTTTTCTTGTAAAATGTTGACTTGCGTTGAGTAGAATTACGACTTTTATTACAATATTGCCAAAATTCTAAGTTTTTCTTGTGAAATTCCAACAAATTTTTCACAACTATCAACTAAAAGAAGTCTTTTTTTCCTCACAATGTGTCGACTTCTTTCTCATATTCTTTCTGTTTCTGTAATATTGCAATATTTTCTCGTAAATTTATTACTTTTTTTATGTAAAATTATTACTTTTTAAGGCAAAATGGTGACATTTGTCATATACAATTATGACTTTTATCACAATATTTTTGTTGTTGTTGTATGAATTTTGTCATAATTATGCCAGGTAAAATTCCGATTATTATTATAATATTGCAAAAAAAATGTAAGTTCTCTTATAAAATTGTGACTTTTGTCAAATAAAATTACGACACTTTTCATAAAATTGCCAACATTTCAAGCTTTTCTTGTAAAATTGCGCCTGTTAGAGTAAAATTCCAACTTTTATCATAATATTGCACAAATGTTCAGTTTTTCTTGTAAAATTTTGACTTACGTTGAGGAAAAATTACGACTTTTATTACAATATTGCCAAAATTCAAAGTTTTTCTTGTGATGTGTCGACTTCTTTCTCATATTCTTTCTGTTTCTGTAATATTGCAATATTTTCTCGTAAAATTATTACTTTTTTTATGTAAAATTATTACTTTTTAAGGCAAAATGGTGACATTTGTCATATACAATTATGACTTTTATCACAATATTTTTGTTGTTGTTGTATGAATTTTGTCATAATTATGCCAGGTAAAATTCCGATTGTTATTATAATATTGCAAAAAAATGTAAGTTCTCTTATAAAATTGTGACTTTTGTCAAATAAAATTACGACACTTTTCAAAAAATTGCCAACATTTCAAGCTTTTCTTGTAAAATTGCGCCTGTTAGAGTAAAATTCCAACTTTTATCATAATATTGCACGAATGTTCAGTTTTTCATGTAACATTTTGACTTGCGTTGAGTAAAATTACGACTTTAATTACAATGTTGCCAAAATTCTAAGTTTTTCTTGTGAAATTCCAACAAATTTTTCACAACTATCAACTAAAGGAAGTCTTTTTTTCCTCACAATGTGTCGACTTCTTTCCCATATTCTTTCTGTTTCTGTAATATTGCAATATTTTCTCGTACAATTATTACTTTTTTTATGTAAAATTATTACTTTTTAAGGCAAAAATACAATTATGACTTTTATCACAGTATTTTTGTTGTTGTTGTATGAATTTTGTCATAATTATGCCAGGTAAAATTCCGATTATTATTATAATATTGCAAAAAAATGTAAGTTCTCTTATAAAATTGTGACTTTTGTCAAATAAAATTACGACACTTTTCATAAAATTGCCAACATTTTAAGCTTTTCTTGTAAAATTGCGCCTGTTAGAGTAAAATTCCAACTTTTATCATAATATTGCACAAATGTTCAGTTTTTCATGCAACATTTTGACTTGCGTTGAGTAAAATTACGACTTTTATTATAATACTGCCAACATTCTAAGTTTTTCTTGTGAAAATCCAACTCATTTTTCACAACAAGCTTTTTTGTATTTGCATAGTATGTATATATAATTAATGTTGTGAATACAAATCTTTACATATCTAGAAAGGCTGGTCCTAAAGAGGTAGGCATTTTTCTCCGGTCTCAAGAAGGTAAGAAATACAAGAGTGTGTGTGTGTGTGTGTGTGTGTGTGTGTGTGTGTGTGTGTGTGTGTGTGTGTGTGTGTCAGAGGGGTAAAAGTGGAGTTAAACAGATATATCCAAGCGTAAAATGTAAAAAGGCTCCCCAGTGTGTGCCAGAGGGGGTGCAAGGAACCAAGCACATATCAATTGAGAAGCAGAAAAAAAGACATAGGGCAGGACACATTAGCATTCACACCACATTTTGACTTTTAAAATGCTATATCATGATTTTGGGAGTGCAAAGTAGTGAAAGCCACCCAGCAACTGCTGGCCCGGCAGCGACTTGATGATCTCATTGTTTTCTGTAAGTACTCTCTCAGATTGAATCAGCCTGCCCTCCATTGTCTGTGTGTGTGCGTCCTCCTGCTAATGAATGGCCAATCTAGTCTATCAAGAGAAAAAAAGCTTCTCATCACGGCGCTCCCGTAATTACTCGCTCCGTGTGAAAAAGCGCGCTCTTCTTTATTACTTTGCAGTGCAGTGCAAGCAAAGCTCAAGAAATGAGATAAACACACAAAGTGGTCTTTGTGCGCACACAATCACTTTGTGGGAGTCGTTTAACTGCGAGTGATGCTCGCCGGGCTTAAGTGACAAGAACATCCAGCATATTTTGCAGCAAATGTCTTATTTGTATACGGCGGCACACGTTTATGTGAAGCCGTGCATGCAAATACTTTCATTTGGAGAAGACCGAAACCACGGTTACTTTCAAAAGCCGAGTTTAATTGCTTAACATTCCACTGAAAAACATCATCTAACCTCAGCTCTTAATTGTTATTATTAGTTATAAATCAATCAATCAATCAATGTTTATTTATATAGCCCTAAATCACAAGTGTCTCAAAGGGCTGCACAAGCCACAACGACATCCTCGGTACAAAGCCCACATAAGGGCAAGGAAAAACTCACCCCAGTGGGACGTCAATGTGAATGACTATGAGAAACCTTGGAGAGGACCGCATACTCTAGCCTTTAAATAGCCCCCCTGTTAGACCAGTTGATCTGCCGTTTCTTTTCTTTTCTCCTCTGCTCCCCTTTTCCTTGAGGGGGCGGGGGGGCACAGGTCCGGTGGCCATGGATGAAGTGCTGGCTGTCCAGAGTCGAAACCCGGGGTGGACCGCTCGCCTGTGCATCGGCTGGGAACATCTCTGCGCTGCTGACCCGTCTCCGCTCGGGATGGTGTCCTGCTGGCCCCACTATGGACTGGACTCTTGCTGTTATGTTGGTTCCACTATGGACTGGACTCTCACAATATTATGTCAGACCCACTCGACATCCATTGCTTTCGGTCTCCCCTAGAGGGGGGGGGGGTTACCCACATATGCGGTCCTCTCCAAGGTTTCTCATAGTCATTCACATTGACGTCCCACTGGGGTGAGTTTTCCTTGCCCGTATGTGGGCTTTGTACCGAGGATGTCGTTGTGGCTTGTGCAGCCCTTTGAGACACTTGTGATTTAGGGCTATATAAATAAAGATTGATTGATTGATTGATTGATATGTGGGTAAGCCCCCCCCCCCCACCCTCTAGGGGAGACCGAAAGCAATGGATGTTGAGTGGGTCTGACATAATATTGTGAGAGTCCAGTCCTTAGTGGATCCAACATAATAGTAAGAGTCCAGTCCATTGTGGGGCCAGCAGGGAACCATCCCGAGCGGAGACGGGTCAGCAGCGCAGAGATGTTCCCAGCCGATGCACAGGCGAGCGGTCCACCCCGGGTCCCGACTCTGGACAGCCAGCACTTCATCCATGGCCACCGGACCTGTGCCCCCCCCCCCCCCCCCCCCCCCCCCCCCCCCCACAGGAAAAAGGGGAGCAGAGGAGAAAAGAAAAGAAACGGCAGATCAACTGGTCTAACAGGGGGGTCTATTTAAAGGCTAGAGTATACAAATGAGTTTTAAGATGGGACTTAAATGCTTCTACTGAGGTAGCATCTCTAATTGTTACCGGGAGGGCGTTCCATAGTACTGGAGCCCCAATAGAAAACGCTCTATAGCCCGCAGACTTTTTTTGGGCTCTGGGAATCACTAATAAGCCGGAGTTCTTTGAAGGCAGATTTCTTGCCGGGACATATGGTACAATGCAATCGACAAGATAGGACGGAGCTAGACCGTGTAGTATTTTATACGTAAGTAGTAAAACCTTAAAGTCACATCTTAAGTGCACAGGAAGCCAGTGCAGGTGAGCCAGTATAGGTGTATATATATATGTATATATGTATATAAAGGTATATACAGTATAGGCGTAATATGATCAAACTTTCTTGTTCTTGTCAAAAGTCTAGCAGCCGCATTTTGTACCAATTGTAGTCTTTTAATGCTAGACATAGGGAGACCCCAAAATAATACGTTACAGTAGTCGAGACGAGACGTAACGAACGCATGAATAATGATCTCAGCGTCGCTAGTGGATAAAATAGAACGAATTTTAGCGATATTACGGAGATGAAAGAAGGCCGTTTTAGTAACACTCTTAATGTGTGACTCAAAGGAGAGAGTTGGGTGGAAGATAATACCCAGATTCTTTACTGAGTCGCCTTGTGTAATTGTTTGGTTGTCAAATGTTAAGGTGGTATTATTAAATAAATGTCGGTGTTTAGCAGGACCGATAATCAGCATTTCCGTTTTCTTGGCGTTGAGTTGCAAGAAGTTAGCGGACATCCATTGTTTAATTTCATTAAGACACGCCTCCAGCTGACTACAATCCGGCGTGTTGGTCAGCTTTAGGGGCATGTAGAGTTGGGTGTCATCAGCATAGCAATGAAAGCTAACACCGTATTTGCGTATGATGTCGCCTAGCGGCAGCATGTAAATACTAAAGAGTGCAGGGCCAAGAACCGAACCCTGAGGAACTCCGCACGTTACCTTAACATAGTCCGAGGTCACATTATTATGGGAGACGCATTGCATCCTGTCAGTAAGATAAGAGTTAAACCACGACAAAGCTAAGTCTGACATACCAATACGTGTTTTGATACGCTCTAATAAAATATTATGATCGACGGTATCGAAAGCAGCGCTAAGATCAAGAAGCAGCAACATAGATGACGCATCAGAATCCATCGTTAGCAGTAGATCATTAGTCATTTTTGCGAGGGCTGTCTCCGTAGAGTGATTTGCCCTGAAACCGGATTGAAAAGGTTCACAGAGATTGTTAGATACTAAGTGTTCATTTAGCTGCTGTGCGACAATTTTTTCGAGGATTTTCGAAATAAAGGGAAGGTGGGACACCGGTCGGTAGTTTACCATGAGGTCAGGATCAAGGTTAGGTCTTTTGAGCAGAGGATGAATAACCGCTTTCTTGAATGCTAGTGGAACAGTGCCAGAGGAAATGAAATATACTTCTTAGTAGGGGTGTCCTGGTACAACTTTTTCACTTCGGAGGTGTCGGCCAATCCCGATATTCATTCGATATGATATCAGCACAAATCATTAGCACTTTAAATTGTTGTGTGAAATGTTAGAAACGGTTTGTTCACGTAAAATGACTCAAACTGTCACGACTTGGTTTTTGCAGCTTCTCCCAGGAAGGCAAAATGGATCACTCTGGACAGGACTTGCAGGTAGGAGCGTGGTTTATTCATGAAAAGTCAAAACAGCACCAAAAACAGAAAACTAGTCGAAGGTAAAGACGTGCCGTTCGCACTTGAAGCTAAGGCAAAGACTTAGCGCAGGAAACATGGAACTATGAACATGGAACCTCACGAAACTGTGGCATGAAATAAACAAGACTTAGGCATGAAGAGAACAACTAGCATAAACTATGGCATGGAACAAACAAGACTTTCTTGGCAAGGGTTACCTTGAAAATCATTTTTTACCTTGAAAATCATTTTTTACCTTGAAAATCATTTTTAACCTTGAAAAAAAAATTTTACCTTGAAAAAAAAATTTTACCTTGAAAATCATTTTTTATTGAAAATCATTTTTAACCTTGAAAAAAAATGTTTACCTTGAGAATCATTTTTTACCTTGAAAATCATTTTTTACCTTGAAAAAAAAATTTTACCTTGAAAATCATTTTTTACCTTGAAAATCATTTTTTACCTTGAAAATCATTTTTTTACCTTGAAAATCATTTTTTACCTAGAAAAAAAAATGTTGCCTTGAAAATCATTTTTTAACTTGAAAATCGTTTTTTACCTTGAAAATCATTTTTTACCTTGAAAATCATTTTTAACCGTGAAAATAAATTTTACCTTGAAAAAAAAATTTTACCTTGAAAATCATTTTTTATTGAAAATCATTTTTAACCTTGAAAAAAAATGTTTACCTTGAGAATCATTTTTTACCTTGAAAATCATTTTTTACCTTGAAAAAAAATGTTTACCTTGAAAATCATTTTTTACCTTGAAAATCATTTTTTACCTTGAAAATCATTTTTTACCTAGAAAAAAAAATGTTGCCTTGAAAATCATTTTTTAACTTGAAAATCATTTTTCACCTTGAAAATCATTTTTTACCTTGAAAAAAAAATTTTACCTTGAAAAATTTTTTTTACCTTAAAAAAATTTTTTTACCTTGAAAATCATTTTTTACATTGAAAATCATTTTTTACCTTGAAAAAAAAAATAATTCACGGATCATGACACAAACACAACACTAACCTATTTATTATTAAAATGTTGCAGTTCCTGGCCCTGTGATGAGGTGGCGACTTGTCCAGGGAGTACCCCGCCTTCCGCCCGAATGAAGCTGAGATAGGCTCCAGCACCCCCCGTGACCCCAAAAGGGACAAGCGGTAGAAAATGGATGGATGGATGGATGGATGGACTTCTAAAACCTGAACAAAAGACAATCTTTTTCGATTTTTTAGGAAAAAATATGTATTTTACTATAGTCAATTTTGTACAAAAGACACATTGCTATTAAATTAGACATTTTAACTACTAGAGGAATCAAGTTGCCTCAATTCATCCTTTGCAGAAAACATAAAACCATTTTCTCTGACCAGCGTATCTTCCACTTAAGTTCCGTATATTCAAATTGGAAAAGACTTTACTCAAACAGCAACAACGCTGGAGCCATCCCAAGAACAGAGTCTATTATTTAGTATCGTGCATGTTCCCAGTATCTATGCATCCTAAGTCGGCCCCCTGCTGGGAGCCATCAGACCAGTGGACTGGCCCGAGGCAACGAGGGAATAATGAAAGGAATAAAAAAAGGACGGATGGGAGGAGAGAACTAAGTGGAACAGAATAAGGGATGAAGAGGATGATAGTAGGCTCAGGTGATATTGACCAGTCTGGTATCACTCTGATACAAAGTAAAGATGCATTTTTACAGGGATGGTTTTAAGAGGATTTTGCCTTTAATTATTTGTACAATCAGAAAAACAAATGTGACAATATCCACAAAACAATACAATTATTCCCTTATTACATACAATTATTTACCTAAATAAAGTCAATAGTGCAAACAAAAGCAAAAAAAATTCTATTAGCTTGCATTCAAATTCTCTGGCTCGGGAATCATTTTGGTGATTTAACCCCCAATTCCAACCCTTGATGCTGAGTGCCAAGCAGGGAGGTAATGGCTCCCATTTGTATAGTCTTTGGTATGACTCGGCCGGGGTTTGAACTCACAACCTACCCATCTCAGGGCGGGCACTCTAACCACTAGGCCACTGGAATTAACATCACAATATCAAGAATGTAACAAAACAAATAAACAATACTAATATTTGCACACATTGACAGACTCGTAGGGACAGGAACTGATAAGAGTTTTATGATTGCTATTATATATTCAATTCTGATTTCATTCTTCATCAATTCTCCTTTGGGGAAAAGAGGAGAACAAGCAGGTGGATTAGTATCAACTTTGTCCTCGATAACAACTAAACTAACTGTGTCAGCCAGTGACAAACACAAGTAAAGTCCAATGGAACTTTGCAGTCAGTTTTCTGCAACTAGGAAAATTGACTATTGATTTGCAGAAAAATAAAAACATATACTTTTTCAGGAAGGGTGTGTGATCTTTCGGGACTTAGTGGTTCTGCATTGTGTTAGCATTCCCTTCCTTTGGTGGAATATCCACTTGACAAGTGTTGCAAGTTCTCATGAAATGTAACTCTTGAGCGTTTGTGCCACTCAGACGTCTTTCATACCCACAGGAATCTATAAGTGCGCAAGTGGCAAACAATCATACTTGCCAACCTTGAGACCTCCGATTTCGGGAGATGGGGGGCGTGGTCGGGGTGGGGCGGGGGCGTGGTTTGGGGCGGGGCTAAGAGGGGAGGAGTATATTTACAGCTAGAATTCACCAAGTCAAATATTTCATATATATATATATACAGTGTTGGGACTAACGCGTTACAAAGTAACGCGTTACTGTAACGCCGTTAGTTTCGGCGGTAACTAGTAATCTAACGCGTTATTTTTTTTTATTCAGTAATTTAGTTACCGTTACTACATGATGCGTTACTGCGTTATTTTACGTTACTTTTGATGTAGTATCGGCTAGAAACAGAAGCGCTGCGGTGTCGTTCTTCTGAATCTTCCTCTGTCACAAGCCGGAGAGAAGAAAAGAGGCGCGGTCTATGTGTGTGTGTGGGGGTGGGGGTGGGGGGGGCGGGGAGGGGAGGTTTGATCCGCGGTTTGATATATGAAACAAAAAAAAAATTGTTGTCACGTTCAGTCCACACACAGCGTGGTCATGGCGAGCTCAATAACGGAGGAGCTTGAACGCCCAGCGCCATTGAATCGGTGTGTTTATAAGTGCAGATTCGGTTGTGCAAAACGAGGCTTTTAAACACATGCTGATAACGTGCTTGAACCACGTTACGACATCCCGTCGCGCACCCACTTCAGCGATAAGATTGTGCCAGATCTTTATGAGCAGGAGAAGAAAAAAGTTGTGGATGAACTATCCCGAGCATCATCTGTTGCGCTCATGACAGACTGGTGGACGTCCAGCGGAACTATAAGCGCTCACTTCATCACAGCAGACTGGGAGATGAGAAGACACGCCCCCTCTACGAGAGTCACCTTGCGCAGGTACTGACACAAGCAGTGGAGGAATGGAAGATAAAGATATCCCAGTCACACGTGATAATGCCAAAAATCAAATAATTACAGAGAATGAGGCAGGACTGGGACCACAGAATCTCAGTCAATAGGATGGAGCGCCTCTTTGGGAGGATCAGGAAGGTTTCTTACTTCCACCCAAGCACAACAGCTGCTCATGTGCTTAAGACAAAGCAAGAAATGCTAAAGCTGCCTGCTCATGCATGATGTCCCAACGAGGTGGAACTCCACTTATGATATGTTGGAGCAGCAGGCAGCTATATACTCTGCATTGACCCACAACACCCTGAAGACAAATGTCACCCTGTCTGATGATGATGTGAGAGTGGCAGATGAGGTCCTCTAGGTGCTTAAACCCCTCAAAAGTGTTCCATCTCTACTGAGCACTGAAACTTCACCATCTGTGTCAATGATCCTGCCACTGAAAACAAGGATTGTACAATCCATGGCTCCAAGTGTGGAAGACAGCAGCATCACTCCAGATGTCAGCCTTTATTTCACTACCTATGTTTCAAGGAAGATGATGTTTCTTCTTATGTTGCACTTAAACTTGTTTTTTATTAATGGTCATTGGTCCAAGTTTAAAGAAAGGAGGAATGCCTTTTTATGTTGCACTGTTTTTCATTAATTATGTTAAAAGGAAAATAAAAATGCATGTCAAGTTGATCAACAGATTGTATTATTCTCCAGTGCAATAACAGTACTGAAATGAAGGCAAAAAGGGCATTAATGGGAGCTTTAAAAAAAAAAGAAGAAAAAAAGAAGTAACTAAATAGTTACTTTTCACAGTAACGCATTACTTTTTGGTGTAAGTAACTGAGTTAGTAACTGAGTTACTTTTGAAATAAAGTAATTAGTAACTGTAACTAGTTACTGGTTTTCAGTAACTAACCCAACACTGTATATATATGTATATATATATATATATATATATATATATATATATATATATATATATATATATATATATATATATATATATATAAGAAATATTACATATATATATATATATATATATATATAAGAAATACTTGACTTTCAGTGAATTCTAGCTGTATATATATTTATTGTATTATATATATATATATATATATATATATATATATATATATATATATATATATATATATATATATATATATATATATCGATGCTGTCATCTAGCAAAGCTGAATTTGACCAAGCAACCCCCCCGTACCAAAAAGCCCTTGATGAAAGCGGATACAATTTCACCCTCACCTATGAACCCACGCCAGGAAACCAGCCAAAAAAGAACAGAAAACGAAACGACATCATCTGGTACAACCCCCCATACAGCAAAAACGTCTCAACTAACATTGGACACAAATTCCTAAATCTGATTGACAAACACTTTCCCAAAGACAACACCCTAAGAAAAGTATTCAACAAGAACAACATTAAATTGAGCTACAGCTGCATGAACAATATACGACAAATCATCTCAAACCACAACAAAACAATTGCAAATGAGCCGTCGACCCCCGGACAGAGCGACTCCAAAACCAACAAAGGCTGTAACTGTCGAAAGAAACCTGATTGCCCTCTCAACGGGGGGTGCTTACAAACATCAGTTGTCTACCAATCTAAGGTAATACGCAAGGACATTAACACATCCGACACATATGTAGGATTAACCGAGGGAGAATTCAAAACCAGATGGAACAATCACAAGGCTTCTTTCAGGAACCAAAACCTGCGGAATACCACCGAACTCAGCAAACACATTTGGGACCTCAAAGACAATAATGTTGAATATTCAATAACATGGCAAATTCTTGCATCCAGCACACCTTACAATAGTGGTAATAAAAGATGCAACCTATGCTTGAAAGAGAAACTGTTTATTATTTACCGTCCAGACCTGTCATCCCTCAACAAGCGCAGCGAAATTGTAACAGCATGCCGCCACAGACGGAAACACCTCCTAGGTAACACATGAGCCAATCACCACGCCCCTACGCCAGCCTGTACCCACCCACTTTGTGCCCTATATAAACCATGGTATGTGAATGCTCCCATTAAAATCTCCTGATGATTGAGGGTACCCCCCCTCATGAAACAGGCCTGTAGAGATGAAATAGTCTTGTGATTTTGTTTCCCACACATACACATATATATATATATATATATATATATATATATATATATATATATATATATATATATATATATATAAATAAAATAAATACTTGAATTTCAGTGTTCATTTATTCACACATATACACACACATAACAGTCATCTACTCATTGTTGAGTTAAGGGTTGAATTGTCCATCCTTGTTCTATTCTCTGTCACTATTTTTCCAACCATGCTGAACACCCTTTCGCATGTACCCAGAAAGGTTTCGAGTGCCACCAAAAAAACTGAATCTCTGAAGACAGTATAAAAGTCTGTGTTACAAATACTGTTTGTATAATAAGCATGTTATTTTTGCCATCACACTGCCTTCCGTGGACCAAAGGGTCTCTATCATTACACGGTTATGCCGTTCGGACTCCATGGAGCCCCCGCAACATTTCAGCGGCTAATGGATCACGTTCTGCAGGGGTGTGGCCAGTTCTGCATATCTCGATGATGTGGTGGTTTTCAGCACTTCCTGGAAAGACCACCTCTCTCATCTGCGTCAAGTCCTGCTCCGGATTTGTTCTGCCGGGCTCACTCTTAACACCCAGAAATGTGAGTGGGCCAAAACTGAGGTGTGTTACCTAGGTTACCATCTTGGCAACAGGCAGATACATCCTCAGGTGGACAAGGTGAAGGCTATCCAAGACAGTCCTAGACCCCGGACAAAGAAGCAGGTCCGGTCATTGTTGGGGCTTTCCGGGTGGTACAGAAGATTTGTGCCCCACTTCTCTACCATCACAGCTCCTCTTGTCGAGCTGACAACCAAAGCATCCTCTAATCCAGTCAAATGGACAGAAAAATGTGAAACTGCCTTCACGAATGTCAAAACTATTCTATGCTCTTCCCCGGTCTTACAAAGTCCTGACTTCAACCAGCGATTTCTTGTTCAAGTTGATGCCTCCGGTGTGGGCCTTGGAGCCGTCCTAGCCCAAGGAAAGGAGGGCGAGGAACAACCGCTTTTATATCTGAGCCGTAAACTGCATCCCAGAGAAACTAGGTACTCTGCCATCGAAAAGGAATGTCTTGCCATCAAGTGGGCATTGGACAGCCTACGTTATTACCTTCTGGGACGGACCTTTGATCTGGAAACGGACCACCGGGCATTGAGCTGGATCAATTCCATGAGGGATAAGAACTCCCGTGTCACCAGATGGTACTTGGCGTTACAGCCCTATTGCTTCAACGTTATACATCGAGCTGGCAAAACTAACTTGCTAGCTGATTACCTGTCTCGTCTCCCTGGACTTGCTGTCGCTGGAGAGGAGGGAGGTAATGTGACAGTTTGATGCCACCATATGTCACACCCCGGCACACCCCGGCTCGGGTGAAGGTAATGTAACCTTTGCAAACCAGACTTTCAAATCAAGGATGTCTTGACACTTTTTGGGATTTCAATAAATCTCCGGGTTGGGGAGGAGATCTTGCCCCAAGTGGAGGAGTTCAAGTACCTCGGAGTCTTGTTCACGAGTGGGGGAAGAGTGGATCGTGAGATCGACAGGCGGATAATGCGGACGCTGTATCGATCTGTTGTGGTGAAGAAGGAGCTGAGCCGGAAGGCAAAGCTCTCGATTTACCGGTCGATCTACGTTCCCATCCTCACCTATGGTCATGAGCTTTGGGTCATGACCGAAAGGACAAGATCACGGGTACAAGCGGCCGAAATGAGTGGCGGGGCTCTCCCTTAGAGATAGTGTGAGAAGCTCTGTCATTCGGGGGGAGCTCAAAGTAAAGCCGCTGCTCCTCCCCATCGAGAGGAGCCAGATGAGGTGGTTCGGGCATCTGGTCAGGATGCCACCCGAACGCCTCCCTAGGAAGGTGTTTCGGGCACGTCCGACCGGTAGGAGGCCACGGGGAAGACCCAGGACACGCTGGGAAGACTATCTCTCCCGGCTGGCCTGGGAACGCCTCGGGATCCCCCGGGAGGAGCTGGGCGAAGTGGCTGGGGAGAGGGAAGTCTGGGCTTCCCTGCTTAAGCTGCTGCCCCTGCGACCCGACCTCGGATAAGCGGAAGAAGATGGATGGATGGATGAAATAAATGTTTGTAAACTGTTACCAACTGCGTGCCTTGCCATCCTTGATTTGAAAGTCTGGTTTGCAAAGGTTACATTACCTTCACCCGAGCCGGGGTGTGACAAAAATATTCAGAATGACACCCATTTCAATCCATTGCAGTGTATGATGGGACAACACTCCCACCACACTTATGCATGTTTGGCAAATTTTAGCTGCTTAATATTTCTGACTGGTTACAAAACTTTAAGGAGGTTGTCATGGAAGTAAACAAGTCAAACTTTTACATAGTCTTAATATCCATTGATATGAATTGTATACAGGCAGCACAGAGGTTAGTTATACCCACTATGGCCACATTTCTTTGCCCAAGTCCAAAAGTTTGGACACCCCTGATCTATCCGATACCAATACTACCATTGGTATTGGGTTATTGGTATTTGGATCAATCTGTTCACACCTGGTAAATAAAAGACTTACTTGGCAACACATTCCAAGTTTGTACTCTGCTTTTAAGTATGAGGTCGCCAGTCCATCACAAGACACATTTAGAGGAGCATTCACTCACATGGACAAATGAGAGTCCAATAAACATAACAGATGTTTGTTTTAAACAGAGTACTCCGTGAAAACCAGGCTAGAACACCCAAACTCCGCACAGATTGGATTAAAACTTGGAACCACCTGGCTGGGAGACGACCGGCAGTCAATCACAGACAACGCAGGTGTTTACCAGAGTACAATTGGGAATTTTAAGGTTTATTAATTCAATAAACGAAACGAGAAGTTCTCATTAAAAAAAAAACAAGCATTTTTACATCGCTTTAATGGCACACAAAAAAGTAAGTGAGGTGAGCCTTGGTAATATAGTGTGCTCTCCAGGATGAGTCCATTAGGCGCTGCTTAGTGGCGGCGGTTAGAGTGATTAGTAGAGAGGCAGCCGCCCATAGAGGATGACAAATAACACTGCAGACAGAGCATGATTACAAGCATGCACCAGGCCAGAGACAGTACCAACACAGAGACAGTATTAACACAGAGACAGTACCAACACAGAGACAGTACCAACACAGAGACAGTACCAACACAGAGACAGTACCAACACAGAGCGTGATGGATGGTGCCTGGAGCAGTCATAGCTGCCTCATAATTAGACTTTTGATGGCATTAGTTGCATGCAAGGTAACAATAATGTGCCAGAGACCTTACAGGCAGCTATGTTTGATGTGTACCAGTACTCTGGAGGTGACACATTTCTGACAACAATGCTCATTAGTCCTGATTGATCACCACTAAAATAACTTGTTTTGCAAATAATTATCTGATGCTCACTATCATTGAACACCAATGGAACCCACCGCTTGGAATTAGAATAAATGATAGTCAAACCTTGGATTCAGGGGGAACAGTGTGGTTTTCGTCCTGGTCGTGGAACAGTAGACCAGATCTATACTCTCGACAGGGTCCTTGAGGGTGCATGGGAGTTTGCCCAACCAGTCTAAATGTGCTTTGTGGATTTGGAGAAGGCATACGACCGTGTACTTTGGGAAGTCCTGTGGGGAGTGCTCAGAGAGTATGGGGTATCGGACTGTCTGATTGTGGCGGTCCGCTCCCTGTATGATCAGTGTCAGAGCTTGGTCCGCATTGCCGGCAGTAAGTCGGACCCGTTTCCAGTGAGGGTTGGACTCTGCCAGGGCTGCCCTTTGTCACCCATTATGTTCATAACTTTCTAGGCGCAGTCAAGACGTTGAGGGGATCTGGTTTGGTGGCTGCAGGATTAGGTCTCTGCTTTTTGCAGATGATGTGGTCCTGATGGCTTCATCTGGCCAGGATCTTCAGTTCTCACTGGATCGGTTCGCATCAGAGTGTTAAGCGACTGGGATGAGAATCAGCACCTCCAAGTACGAGTCAATGGTTCTCACCCGGGAAAGGGTGGAGTGCCATCTCCGAGTTGGGGAGGAGATATTTCCCCATGTGGAGGAGTTCAAGTGCCTCGGAGTCATGTTCAGGAGTGAGGGAAGAGTGGATCGTGATATCGACAGGCGGATCGGTGCGGCATCTTCAGTAATGTGGACGCTGTATCGATCCGTTGTGGTGAAGAACTGATGCACAGATGAGTGGTCCACTCTGGGTCCCGACTTTGGACAGCTAGAGCCTCATCCGTGGTCACGGAATCTGTGCACCCCCCTCCATGAATGTTTTCAGCTGAAGCAGCTGGCTGAACTTTGTCATCCTCCTGTCGAAGGTCCACTGATAAGTGTGGATATTTCCACTTTATTAACACTCTTAAATAGTTAAGTCAAGTGGCTCCCGGTCAGGCAAAGAATCAATTACAACATTCTTATATGTACCTTTAAGGCCATCCACAACTCCACCTTACTTGTCAGACCTTCACCACATCATTACTCAGATCCTCCTTCTCCATCCACCTTGCTGTGCCATGGTCTCCATGGTCTCCATGGTCTCCATGGTCTCTATGAGGAGATCCCAAACTCTGGAACTCTCTCCCAGCTGACATCTGCAACATTGACTGCCTTCAGACATTTCAATCAAGACTCAAAACCATCTGTTTAAAACTGCTTACTTACTGCAGCTGCCTCTACTCTGTCCTCTATTTATTTGTTCATTTCATCCTTTCATCATTATCTTTTAATTACTTTTTCTCTACATGTTGATTGTATCCTTTTATCATTATCTTTTCATTATTTTATGTGTACATGCTGATTTTATCCCTTGATCTTTTTATAATTATCTTTTCATTATTTTGATATTGTAAAGTGTCCTTGGGTTTCTTGAAAGGCGCTTATAAATTAAATGTATTATTATTATTTTCTCTCGACGTCCACAATCATCTGTTTGATGTCTTGGTGTTGACCTCAGCACGTCTGAGACGGTGGAACTTGAAGAAGAAGAAGAAGAATACATTTGAACAGAAGTGTAAATAGAACATGTTAAAACAGAAAATAAGCAGATCTTAACAGTAAATGAACAAGTAGATTAATAATCCATTTTTACAGTTTGTCCCTCATAATGTGTACAAAATAATAGGTGTATAAATGACACAATATGTTACTGCATACGACTAATTAGGAGTCTTTGTTTGTTTACTTACTACTAAAAGACACGTTGTCTAGTATGTTCAACATTTTATTTAAGGACTAAATTACAATAATAAACATATGTTTCATGTACACTAACATTTTTTGTTCAAATGAAGCCAAGAATGCCGTTTTTACAGTACACAGTAGAAAAATCCATCCTACACAGTAGAAACATCCATCCTACACAGTAGAAACATCCATCCTACACACCATGCAGTACAAACATCCATCCTACACAGTAGAAACATCCACCCTACACAGTAGAAACATCCATCCTACACACCATGCAGTACAAACATCCATCCTAAACATCCACCCTACACACCATGCAGTAGAAAAATCCATCCTACACAGTAGAAACATCCATCCTACACACTATGCAGTAGAAACATCCATCCCAAATATCCATCCTACACACCAAGCAGTAGAAACATTCACCCTACACACCATGCAGTAGAAACATCCATCCTAAATATCCATCCTACACACCATGCAGTAGAAACATCCATCCTAAATATCCATCCTACACACCATGCAGTAGAAACATCCATCCTACACAGTAGAAACAGCCATCCTACACGGTAGAAACATCCATCCTACAGAGAAGAAACATCCATCCTACAGAGTAGAAACATCCATCATACACAGTAGAAACATCCATCTTACAGAGTAGAAACATCCATCCTACAGAGTAGAAACATCCATCCTACACGGTAGAAACCTCCATCCTACAGAGTAGAAACATCCATCATACACGGTAGAAACATTCATCTTACAGAGTAGAAGCATCCATCCTACAGAGTAGAAACATCCATCATACACGGTATGCAGTAGAAACATCCATCTTACAGAGTAGAAACATCCATCCTACAGAGTAGAAACATCCATCCTACACAGTAGAAACATCCATCCTACAGAGAAGAAACATCCATCCTACACACCATGCAGTAGAAACATCCATCCTACACGGTAGAAACATCCATCTTACAGAGTAGAAACATCCATCCTACAGAGTAGAAACATCCATCCTACACAGTAGAAATATCCATCTTACAGAGTAGAAACATCCATCCTACAGAGTAGAAACATCCATCCTACAGAGTAGAAACATCCATCCTACAGAGTAGAAACATCCATCCTACACACCATGCAGTAGAAACATCCATCCTACAGAGTAGAAACATCCATCAGTAGAAACAAAAGCATGTCTACCATGACAAAGCCAACAAAGATATACAGTATTTAGTATTTCCAAGTACACAATAGTTAACGAGGAGACAGTATTTAGTATTTCCAAGTACACAAAAATTAACGAGGAGACAGTATTTAGTATTTCCAAGTACACAATAGTTAACGAGGAGACAGTATTTAGTATTTCCAAGTACACAAAAATTAACGAGGAGACAGTATTTAGTATTTCCAAGTACACAATAGTTAACGAGGAGACAGTATTTAGTATTTCCAAGTACACAAAAATTAACGAGGAGACAGTATTTAGTATTTCCAAGTACAGATGAGTTAACGAGGAGACAGTATTTAGTATTTCCAAGCACACAATAGTTAACGAGGAGACAGTATTTAGTATTTCCAAGCACAGATGAGTTAACGAGGAGAGCACTAATTGCAGAGATTGCTGCTGACTTTCAGGAGCAGCGAGGGTAAGGTGGAGGTAAAAGGCATAAAAAGGTAGAAGATGACATCCAACATGAAACACACACACACACACACACACACACGCACACAGCCAGTGAGTGACAAGATGTTATTGCAGGTGTAAATTGAGGCTGTGAGGTGTGTGTGTTGTTCATTAAAGCAGAGTCAATCCCTTTTGCTTTTCATTAGGAGCCTGACCACACCGACTAGATCTTTAATCTAGATAGCAACCAACCACCCCCCCACCCCCCATGTCTTTTTAGCAATCTCTTACACACATCAACTCATGTATACACACACTTGCCCTTACACACATCAACTCATGTATACACACACTTGCAAGTACTTTGCCGACACACACCAGCACAACTCTTTGGTTATTTATTAAGCAGAAGTGACAGCTACTGAATAAGTTGTGTTCTCACATCTTAGTGTATGCATATTGCTCTTCTCATGGCCGCCTAATATCACCGCCGTTTGTTCCACCACACCTTCCGGCGTGGACGTGTCCGCACCAGAGTGTGTGGGAGAGGACAATTGCTGTCTGTGGTTATGAGTTAGGTCTTATTTCCCAGAGACATGTCCTGCCTAACCAGAGCTGACACAGTCCTGCTCCGACCAGTTATCTGTCATGAGGAATTAGACACTAACACACACCGGGAGAAATGAGCTGGAACAAACACACACACACACACACACACCTTCTTCCTCCCCCTCCCTCACATACCCCAGTGTAGCTACATGTAGAAACACCTGACCTGACACCTACAGTCCTGGTCAAAAGTGTACATACTAGAGATGCGCGGATAGGCAATTTCATCCGCAACCGCATCAGAAAGTCGTCAACCATCCGCAATCCACCCGATCTAACATTTGATCAGAACCGCACCCGCCCGTTGTTATATATCTAATATAGACGATGCAAGGCAGATCACACTCCTCAGCCTTCCCGGTAAGGTCTATTCAGGTGTACTGGAGAGGAGGCTACGCCGGATAGTCGAACCTGGGATTCAGGAGGAACAGTGTGGTTTTCGTCCTGGTCGTGGAACTGTGGACCAGCTCTATACTCTCGGCAGGGTCCTTGAGGGTGCATGGGAGTTTGCCCAACCAGTCTACATGTGCTTTGTGGACTTGGAGAAGGCATTTGACCGTGTACCCCGGGAAGTCCTGTGGGGAGTGCTCAGAGAGTATGGGGTATCGGACTGTCTTATTATGGCAGTTCGCTCCCTATATAATCAGTGTCAGAGCTTGGTCCGCATTGCCGGCAGTAAGTCGGACACGTTTCCAGTGAGGGTTGGACTCCGCCAAGGCTGCCCTTTGTCACCGATTCTGTTCATAACCTTTATGGACAGAATTTCTAGGCGCAGTCAGTGCGTTGAGGGGATCTGGTTTGGTGGCTGCAGGATTAGGTCTCTGCTATTTGCAGATGATGTGGTCCTGATGGCTTCTTCTGGCCAAGATCTTCAGCTCTCGCTGGATCGGTTCGCAGCCGAGTGTGAAGCGACTGGGATGGGAATCAGCACCTCCAAGTCCGAGTCCATGGTTCTCTCCCGGAAAAGGGTGGAGTGCCATCTCCGGGTTGGGGAGGAGATCTTGCCCCAAGTGGAGGAGTTCAAGTACCTCGGAGTCTTGTTAACGAGTGGGGGAAGAGTGGACCGTGAGATCGACAGGCGGATCGGTGCGGCATCTTCAGTAATGCGGACGCTGTATCGATCCGTTGTGGTGAAGAACCGATGCAGGAGCTGAGCCGGAAGGCAAAGCTCTCGATTTACCGGTCGATCTACATTCCCATCCTCACCTATGGTCATGAGCTTTGGGTCATGACTGAAAGGACAAGATCACGGGTACAAGCGGCCGAAATGAGTTTCCTCCGCCGAGTGGCGGGGCTCTCCCTTAGAGATAGGGTGAGAAGCTCTGTCATTCGGGGGGAGCTCAAAGTAAAGCCGCTGCTCCTCCACATCGAGAGGAGCCAGATGAGGTGGTTCGGGCATCTGGTCAGAATGCCACCCGAACGCCTCCCTAGGAAGGTGTTTCGGGCACGTCCGACCGGTAGGAGGCCACGGGGAAGACCCAGGACACGCTGGGAAGACTATCTCTCCCGGCTGGCCTGGGAACGCCTCGGGATCCCCCGGGAGGAGCTGGACGAAGTGGCTGGGGAGAGGGAAGTCTGGGCTTCCCTGCTTAAGCTGCTGCCCCCGCGACCCGACCTCGGATAAGCGGAAGAAGATGGATGGATGGATGGACGATGCAAGGCATTAGTGAGGTTATAAAGCTTTTGCCTGTTAAAGAAAGGAGACTGATCCAATGCAGCACAGACATTCGCGTGCCACGCTGTCACGACCCAGACGCACACCAGTGCGCAATCATATGGGAGCCGCGCTGAGCGCACCTCCAAGCGCGTCTCGCTGCCGGCGACGGCCGGGTATGGGCCCGACGCTCCAGCGCCATCCATTTTCAGGGCTAGTTGATTCGGCAGGTGGGTTGTTGCACACTCCTTAGCGGGTTCCAACTTCCATGGCCACCGTCCTGCCGTCTATATCAACAAGGGTGAGCCCCACCCCTTTCGTGAGCGCACTGCGCGCGGAGTGACCCCTGTTACGCGCCCCCGGCAACAGGGGTGGCGGGCAGGTAAGCTGCGCGGGCAGAGCGCGCGGAGTGACCCCTGTTACAAGCCCCCGGCCACGGGGGTGGCGGGCAGGTAAGCTGCTTACCTGCTGCGCGTGACGCCGGCCGCGGCGAAGGCGGACGAGGCGGGGTGTCGGTGCGGTGGGCGCGGTGGTGACCCTGGACGTGCGTCGGGCCCTTCTCGCGGATCGCCTCAGCTACGGCTCCCGGTGGGGCCCTCTCGGGGGAAGGGACGCCTCGGTCCCGGACCCCGGCGAGGCGTCCCTTCTCCGCTCCGTAAAAGTGTCCATCTCTTTTTCTTTTTTTCTTCTGTTGTGGCATATGCTGCAGGTGCCTGCTCGTTTTTCGTATGTGGGTAACAACATTTAACTATGTATATATATTTCCGAATTGGTTTAACTGCCCCCCGCCTGAATCTATTTAAAATCTAATTTTTTTTTTTTCAACCGCCCGACCCGACCCGCGCATAAAATCTAATTATTTTTTTTTCAACCGCCCGACCCGACCCACGCATAAAATCTAATTTTTTTTTATTTCATCCGCCTGATCCGCGGATAATCCGCGGACTCCGCGGTTGTGCCCGCAAACCGCGCATCTCTAGTACGTACACTTGTAAAGAACATCATGTCATGGCTGTCTTGACTTTACAATCATTTCTACAACTCTTATTTTTTTTGTGATTGGAGCACACACTTGTTGGTCACAAAAAACATTCATGAAGTTTGCTTCTTTTATGAATTTATTATGGCTCTACTGAAAACGGGACCTGACAAAGATAAGACCTTCTGGAGGAAAGTTCTGTGGTCAGATGAAACAAAAATGGAGCTGTTTGGCCACAATACCCAGCAATATGTTTGGAGGAGAAAAGGTGAGGCCTTTAATCCCAGGAACACCACACCTACCGTCAAACATGGTGATGGTAGTATTATGCTCTGGGCCTGTTTTGCTGCCAATGGAACTGCTGCTTTACAGAGAGTAAATGGGAGGATTACCTCCAAAATTGGTGCAGTTCAGCTAAATGTGTTGGTTTTCTGACATGGACTTGTTTCTTCAGCATTGTCCACACATTTAGGTCAAGTGTTGGAATAATTGTTTGTAAGTTATCACAAAAGAAACGTTGTATTATGAATGCTGTCTTTCGAGGCCTAACAAGAGGAAGAAGGCTCGTAAAACTCCACTGTGATTTCAACACGGACAGATGGCAGGATCTGCTCAACTTCCAGAGGAACTCTCTTTGAAGTGTTAAACGAACTCTCTTTGAAGTATTTCACAAACTCTCTTCCAACTGTTTGGTGACCGAGGTCAACGCTGTTTACGACCCGCTGCCCTCTTGAAGTCACTGTGGTCAGGAGACGGGAGGGGTTATCCATTTGTCCTCCAACACCTGCCCCAGCTGGATCCAGGAAGAGCCCAAGCCCGAGAAATCCTCTTCTTGGACTTCAAAGCGACCGAAAACAATGACTGTTTTACATACTCCCCATTCCTGCTGTGACATGTGTTGGTGCGTGAACATTGAACATCTGAATAAAGGAGGTGACGAAAACCTTCTTCGTCAGAGCGTGGTGCAGGACTGTACGGAGAGTGCAGTGGCCATGTCTCTCCTCAATATTGAGTCCAAATTGAATTCTGTCTCTGTTTGATTCCTTGCCTTTTGTCTTGTTTAATAGATGTCCTCAGTGTTTGAACGTGACATCAAGACTTTGAGAAGGCCGTTCTAAAACCTTCATTCTAGCCTGATTTAGCCATTCCTTTACCACTTTTGAGGTGTGTTTGTGGTCATTGTCCTGTTGGAACACCCAACTGTGCCCAAGACCCAACCTCCGGGCTGATGATTTTAGCTTGTCCTGAACAATTTGGAGCTAATCCTCCTTTTTCAGGGCCCAGAGCATAATATTACCACCACCATGCTTGATGGTTGGCTTGGTGTTCCTGGGATTAAAGGCCTCACCTTTTCTCCTCCAAACATATTGCTGAGTATTGTGGCCAAACAGCTCCATTTTTTGTTTCATCTGACATCACATGGACAAAGATAAGACCTTCTGGAGGAAAGTTCTGTGGTCAGATGGAACAAAAATGGAGCTTGACAGCCATGACATGATGTTCTTTACAAGTTCAAGTTCTTTACATCTCCAAGAACTATGCATTTAAGTATTATATGATATACTGTCACTCCAGAATTGTGCTATTGAGTGTCTATTTTGGAGTTTGTTTGTTGTTGGGAAAATTAAACCTCAAAACATTGCAACTTGTGCCGCAACTTTCCGAAAAAGCTGCTGCCAGTTCATGCATTTGAAGCTCCAAAACGGAATACATTCATTTTTGTCCACAGAATTCTACAAACAATACCCCGTAACACCAATATAAACATTGTTATGATCTGTGGTCTGGATTATGTTTTTGTTGTTTTTTGTTAGTTTTTGGACTCTTTTAGGTCCTGTTTGCTCTCCCTTGTTTGTTTTTGTTTCCATGACGACTTATTATTATTATTTTCACCTGTCTCTTGCGCATACTTGCCAACCTTGAGACCTCCGATTTCGGGAGGTGGGGGGTGGGGGGTGGGAGCGTGGTCGGGGGTGGGGCGGGGGTCGTGGTTGGGGGCATGGTTAAGATATATATATATATATAAGAAATACTTGACTTTCAGCGAATTATAGCTATATATATATACATATATATATATATATTTTTTTTTATTACATATATATATATATATATATATATATATAAATAAAAGAAATACTTGAATTTCAGTGTTCATTTATTTACACATGTACACACACATAACACTCATCTACTCATTGTTGAGTTAAGGGTTGAATTGTCCGTCCTTGTTCTATTCTGTCACTATTTCAGAACACACACATTATACAAATATACATTATAAAATCAATAAGAAAACGGGAGCTCTAATTTGGGAGTCTGAATTAGGATCAGAAGTTCCTATATAAACATTGCGCACTCACGTCGCCTTTTTGTATTGATTACTGCAGCTGTGCACTGGATTCATTCACAAATACAAACTACAACTCACAAACACTTTAGAGTTAGGCTCCACCATCGGAATGTGTACTTAAACTTATAAAGATCACATGGATATTATTCAGTGAGTTGATTCACCAAAACTAACCTGTTATACAGGAGGAAAAAGCACACAGGACGTTTCAATTGTTCACAGACTGGTCGCGCTCATCAGAATGACAAGACACTTCCGGTCTGCAGGTGATAGCATTCAATTGGGAAGAAACGCCCTACTGCCCCCTACTGACCAATGTGAATACTGATAAATGTGGAATGACAGCTCCAAAAACGAATTCAAACCACAAAATAAAATAAATAAATCAACACAAAAATGTGACACATTATGGGTGGGTCACATACGCATGTACAGTAGATGGCAGTATTGTCCTGTTTAAAAGTGTCACAACATTGCTGTTCACGGCAGACGAACTGCTTCATGGTAGACGAAAACTTGACTGCTGTTGTTGTGTGTTGTTACCGCGCTGGGAGGACGTTAATGAAACTGCCTAACAATAAACCCACATAAGAAACCAAGAACTCGCCCTCGATCATTAGCTGTTTATATTGTGGGGAAAGCGGACGTGTGAACAGGCTGTCAACATGTCACTCAGGTCCGCATGGAGCTGTAGGGGGCGTGGCCTCCAGCTCCGCCTGAATTTCGGGAGATTTTCGGGAGAAAATTTGTCCCGGGAGTTTTTCGGGAGAGGCGCTGAATTTCGGGAGTCTCCCGGAAAATCCGGGAGGGTTGGCAAGTATGCTCTTGCGTTCGGGTCACACCTGTCTCTAATCAAGAGAGACTATTATTTAAGCCTGTCGTTGCCAGTTAGTCGGTCTGGCGACATTGTTCTTTTCATGCCATAGTTCATGCTTGTATTCATGCGATTGTTTCATGTTCTTTTCATGCCATAGTTCATGCTTGTATTCATGCGATTGTTTCATGTTCTTTTCATGCCATATTTCATGCTTGTATTCATGCGATTGTTTCATGTTCTTTTCATGCCATAGTTCATGCTTGTATTCATGCGATTGTTTCATGTTCTTTTCATGCCATAGTTCATGCTTGTATTCATGCGATTGTTTCATGTTCTTTTCATGCCATAGTTCATGCTTGTATTCATGCGATTGTTTCATGTTCTTTTCATGCCATAGTTCATGCTTGTATTCATGCGATTGTTTCATGTTCTTTTCATGCCATAGTTCATGCTTGTATTCATGCGATTGTTTCATGTTCTTTTCATGCCATAGTTCATGCGATTGTTTCATGCTCTTTTCATGCCGTAGTTCATGCTTGTATTCATGCGATTGTTTCATGCTCTTTTCATGCCATAGTTCATGCTTGTATTCATGCGATTGTTTCATGCTCTTTTCATGCCATAGTTCATGCTTGTATTCATGCGATTGTTTCATGTTCTTTTCATGCCATAGTCCATGCTTGTATTCATGCGATTGTTTCATGTTATTTTCATGCCATAGTTCATGCTTGTATTCATGCAATTGTTTCATGTTCTTTTCATGCCATAGTTCATGCTTGTATTCATGCGATTGTTTCATGCTCTTTTCATGCCATAGTTCATGCTTGTATTCATGCGATTGTTTCATGTTCTTTTCATGCCATAGTTTATGCTTGTGTTCATGCGATTGTTTGCTTCATGCCATACCAAGTAAGTTTTGTTTATTCATGCCACAGTTAGCGAGTTTTTGTTTTTCCCTGTCCATAGTTTACGCTAAGTGTTAGTTTTTGTTCCCTGCGTTAAGTTGTTCCTTCGCCTTGTGCGCCTTTTTGTTTTCACTTAGAGAGAGAGAACAATCCTCGCAGTAAGTTGCGAAAACCCCCACGTCGTGACAAAAATGTTGTTTTTTCTTTTTTTCTTTTGCAATAATGTTAAAAGTAAACAATATATACAAACACATGTACATAAGTATTCACAGCATTTGCTCAATACTTAGTTGATGCACCTTTGGCAGCAAATACAGTCTCAAGTCCTTTTGAATATAAACTTAGCACACTTATCTTTGGGCAGTTTCGCCCATTCCTTTTTGCGACACCTCTAAAGCTCCATCGGGTTGGTTGAGACCATTTAACACCCCGGGTGAGAGTGAACTCCGCCCCTCGAGAAAAGTCGACCCCCCCATCTCCAGAGAAAAGTCGAAATGCAGCATTACACACTTAGTCATTATTTACTGGACATGTGAAGATAAAACAATGCAATCTGAAAAAAAAATGTAAGCCATTTAAATATTTTCCCTGAGAATATAATAATAATAATAATAATAATAGACTAATAACAAATGTAGTGCAAATGACATAGGGGTAAAATTGGGGGAATACATGAGCCACATTCTCTAAATGTTCCCTCCATTCTCTAAATGTCTGTGGAAGTAGTGGTGATGGAAACTTCTTCCATCATCTCTTCTCGGGAACATGAAGTCTGAGTTGAGCTCAATAGGTCCTCGGTAAATAATTCAGTTCTTAATGTATCGGTCAGATCAATAGAGGCAGCTTTGTTGGATCCACAAACATCTGTTGAAGGCCAGGATGTGTCTTCAGGTTGTTGGATTGTAACATTGAGTCTGCTGCTACTGCTTCATTACCCTGTCAGGAAATGACTGTTGATGTTAATATAATGAATGTTAATATATGTAAATGGCTGATGAGTGATAATGATGAGTTTTGTTCAATTACAAGACCAACATTTTCAATTTTGACTCTGTTTTGAGTGTTCACTATGCCCTGTTAAACACTGAGTATATACTCATGGTAACTATAGATCAAAGTATATATAATATATATTAGTATTAAATATAATGATAAGACATGCACCTGGGGATAGGCCCCTCCCACCTCCAAAGACATGCACCTGGGGATAGGTTGATTGGCAACACGAAATGGTCCCTAGTGTGTGAATGTTGTCTGTGAAGTTGGCACCTTGTGTAAATGGGAAATAAAAACCAAATACAATGAATTGCAAATCATTTTCAATTTTATATATATGTATATATATATATATATATATATATATATATATATATATATATATATATGTAAGAAAGTCTTCTACAAGTGTGTAAGAAAGTCTTCTAGCAAGTGTGTAAGAAAGTCTTTTACAAGTGTGTAAGAAAGTCTTCTACAATTATGTAAGAAAGTCTTCTACAAGTGTGTAAGAAAGTTAAACAATTTTTTAAAAATTTAAAAAAAAAAAAAAAAAATTTTATAAAAATTTAAAAAATTAAACATTTTTTACAAAAAATTACAAAAAAATTTAAAAAGTTTTTTAAAAAATTAAAAATTAAAAACAAATGTTTTAAGTTAAAACATGATTTTCAAGGTAAAAAATGATTTTCAAGGTAAAAAAAATTTTTCAAGGTAAAATTTTTTTTTCAAGGTTAAAAATGATTTTCAAGGTAGACAAATGATTTTCAAGTTAAAAAATATTTTCAAGGTAACATTTTTTTTTCAAGGTAACATTTTTTTTTCAAGGTAAAAAATGATTTTCAAGGTAAAAAAATTTTTTCAAGGTAACATTTTTTTTCAAGGTTAAAAATGATTTTCAAGGTAAAAAATGATTTTCACATTTTTTTTATTTTTTAAAAATGTTTTTAAATTATTATTGTTTTTTTTTTTTTTAATTAAAAAAAATTAACAAATTTTTATTTTTTAATTTTTAATTTTTTTTAAAACTTTTTTTTAATGTTTTTTTATTTTTTTAAACAATTTAAAACAATTTAAAACAATTTAAAACAATTTAAAACAATTTTTATTTTTTTTATTTTTTTTAAACAATTTTAACAATTAACATTTTTTTTTAAGGATAAGGTTAGGGTTAGGGTTAGGGTTAGGATTAGGGTTAGGGTTAGGGTTAGGGTTAGGGTTAGGGTTAAGGTTAGGGTTAGGGTTAGGGTTAGAGTTAGAGTTAGGGTTAGGGTTAGGGTTAGGGTTTGGGTTAGGGTTTGGGTTAGGGTTAGGGTTTAGGGTTAGGGTAAGGGTTAGGGTTAGGGTTAGGGTTAAGGTTAAGGTTAGGGTTAGGGTTAGGTTTAGGGTTAAGATTAGGGTTAGGGTTAGGGTTAGGGTTAAGATTAGGGTTAGGGTTAGGGTTAGGGTTAGAGTTAGGGTTAGGGTTAGGGTTAGGGTTTGGGTTAGGGTTAGGGTTAGGGTTAGGGTTAAGGTTAAGGTTAGGGTTAGGGTTAGGGTTAGGGTTAGGGTTAGGGTTAGAGTTAGGGTTAGGGTTAAGATTAGGGTTATGGTTAGGGTTAGGGTTAAGATTAGGGTTAGGGTTAGGGTTAGGGTTAGGGTTAGAGTTAGGGTTAGGGTTAGGGTTTGGGTTAGGGTTAGGGTTAGGGTTTAGGGTTAGGGTTAGGGTTAGGGTTAGGGTTAAGGTTAAGGTTAGGGTTAGGGTTAGGGTTAGGGTTAGGGTTAGGGTTAGGGTTAAGATTAGGGTTAGGGTTAGGGTTAGGGTTAGGTTTAAGATTAGGGTTAGGGTTAGGGTTAGGGTAAAACATTTTTTTAAAAGTTTAAAAAAAATTCCTTTTTTTTTTTTTTAAAGTTAAACAATTTTTTTTTTAAATTAAAAAAAATTAAAAAAAATTAAAAAAAATTAAAAAAAATTAAAAAAAATTAAAAAAAATTAAAAAAATTAAAAAAATTAAAAAAAATTAAAAAAAATTAAAAAGAATTAAAAAATTTTAAA
>NC_084567.2:43747500-43770000 GCF_033978685.3 Nerophis lumbriciformis
ATGTCCTTGTCACCTGGGAACTACTCTTTCACAATGTCCTTGTTACCTGGGAACTACTCTTCCACAATGTCCTTGTCACCTGGGAACTACTCTTTCACAATGTCCTTGTTACCTAGGAACTACTCTTTCACAATGTCCTTGTCACCTGGGAACTACTCTTTCACAATGTCCTTGTTACCTGGGAACTACTCTTCCACAATGTCCTTGTTACCTGGGAACTACTTTTTCACAATGTCCTTGTTACCTGGGAACTACTCTTTCACAATGTCCTTGTTACCTGGGAACTACTCTTTCACAATGTCCTTGTTACCTGGGAACTACTCTTTCACAATGTCCTTGTTACCTGGGAACTACTCTTTCACAATGTCCTTGTTACCTGGGAACTACTCTTTCACAATGTCCTTGTTACCTGGGAACTACTCTTTCACAATGTCCTTGTTACCTGGGAACTACTCTTTCACAATGTCCTTGTTACCTGGGAACTACTCTTTCACAATGTCCTTGTTACCTGGGAACTACTCTTTCACAATGTCCTTGTTACCTGGGAACTACTCTTTCACAATGTCCTTGTTACCTGGGAACTACTCTTTCACAATGTCCTTGTTACCTGGGAACTACTCTTTCACAATGTCCTTGTTACCTGGGAACTATTCTTTCACAATCCTTGTTACCCGGGAACTACTCTTTCACAATGTCCTCGTTACCTGGGAACTACTCTTTCACAATGTCCTTGTTACCTGGGAACTACTCTTTCACAATGTCCTTGTTACCTGGGAACTACTCTTTCACAATGTCCTTGTTACCTGGGAACTACTCTTCCACAATGTCCTTGTTACCTGGGAACTACTCTTTCACAATGTCCTTGTTACCTGGGAACTATTCTTTCACAATGTCCTTGTTACCTGGGAACTACTCTTTCACAATGTCCTTGTTACCTGGGAACTACTCTTTCACAATGTCCTTGTTACCTGCGAACTACTCTTCCACAATGTCCTTGTTACCTGGGAACTACTCTTCCACAATGTCCTTGTTACCTGGGAACTACTCTTTCACAATGTCCTTGTTACCTGGGAACTACTCTTCCACAATGTCCTTGTTACCTGGGAACTACTCTTTCACAATGTCCTTGTTACCTGGGAACTACTCTTTCACAATGTCCTTGTTACCTGGGAACTACTCTTTCACAATGTCCTCGTTACCTGGGAACTACTCTTTCACAATGTCCTTGTTACCTGCGAACTACTCTTCCACAATGTCCTTGTTACCTGCGAACTACTCTTCCACAATGTCCTTGTTACCTGGGAACTACTCTTTCACAATGTCCTTGTTACCTGGGAACTACTCTTTCACAATGTCCTTGTTACCTGGGAATACTCTTTCACAATGTCCTTGTTACCTGGGAACTACTCTTTCACAATGTCCTTGTTACCTGGGAACTACTCTTTCACAATGTCCTTGTTACCTGGGAACTACTCTTTCACAATGTCCTTGTTACCTGGGAACTACTCTTTCACAATGTCCTTGTTACCTGGGAACTACTCTTTCACAATGTCCTTGTTACTTGGGAACTACTCTTCCACAATGTTAAAGTTAAAGTTAAAGTACCAATGATTGTCACACACACACTAGGTGTGGCGAGATTATTCTCTGCATTTGACCCATCACCCTTGATCACCCCCTGGGAGGTGAGGGGAGCAGTGGGCAGCAGCGGTGGCCGCGCCCGGGAATCATTTTGGTGATTTAACCCCCAATTCCAACCCTTGATGCTGAATGCCAAGCAGGGAGGTAATGGGTCCCATTTTTATAGTCTTTGGTATGACCCGGCCGGGGTTTGAACTCACAACCTACCGATCTCAGGGCGGACACTCTAACCACTAGGCCACTGAGTAGGTGGCCTACTCTTTCACAATGTCCTTGTTACCTGGGAACTACTCTTTCACAATGTCCTTGTTACCTGGGAACTACTCTTTCACAATGTCCTTGTTACCTGGGAACTACTCTTCCACAATGTCCTTGTTACCTGGGAACTACTCTTTCACAATGTCCTTGTTACCTGGGAACTAGTCCGATATTATCGGACATCTCTAATTAGCATTCATCCATTTTCTACTGCTTGTCCCTTTCGGTGGCTGGAGCCTATCCCAGCTGCATTGGGGTGGAAGGCGGGGTACACCCCGGACAAGTCGCCACCTCATCGCAGGGTTTTTCAGAACGTAAACATGGCAGCGAAGAGCCAGGAGCTACACAACACAAATTGCACACAAGCTAGACAAACGTAGTACACTATATTGCCAAAAGTGTTTGGCCAGCCATCCTAAATGATAAGAATCAGGTGTCCTAATCACTTGGCCCGGTGTATCAAATCAAGCACTTAGGCATGGAGACTGTTTCTACAAACATTTGTGAAAGAATGGGCCGCTCTCAGTGATTTCCAGCGTGGAACTGTCACAGGATGCCACCTGTGCAACAAATCCAGTCGTGAAATGTCCTCACTCCTAAATATTCCAAAGTCAACTTTATTATAAGAAAAGTGAAGAGTTTGGGAACAACAGCAACTCAGCCACCAAGTGGTAGGCCAGGTAAACTGACAGAGAGGTCAGCATAGTGCAAAGACTTTCTGCACAGTCACTTGCTACACAGCTCCAAACTTCATGTCACCTTCCAATTAGCCCACGTACAGTACGCAGAGAGCTTCATGGAATGGGTTTCCATGGCCGAGCAGCTGTATCTAAGCCATACATCACCAAGTCCAATGCAAAGCGTGGGATGCAGTGGTGTAAAGGACATCACCACTGGACTCTAGAGCAGTGGAGACGCCTTCTCTGGACTGATGAATCACACTTTTCCATCTGGCAATCTGATGGACCAGTCTGGGTTTGGAGGTTGCAAGGAGAACGCTACATTTCGGACTGCATTGTGCCGAGTGTGACATTTGGTGGAGGAGGAATTATGGTGCAGGGTTGTTTTTCAGGAGTTAGTTCCAGTGAAAGGAACTTTGAATGCTCCAGGATACCAAAACATTTTGGACAATTCCATGCTCCCAACCTTGTGGGAACAGTTTGTAGTGGGCCCCTTCCTCTTCCAACATGACTGTGCACCAGTGCACAAAGCAAGGTCCATAAAGACATGGATGACAGAGTCTGGTGTGGATGAACTTGACTGGCCTGCACAGAGTCCTGACCTGAACCCGATAGAACATCCTTTGGGATGAATTAGAACGGAGACTGAGAGCCAGGCCTTCTCCACCAACATCAGTGTGTGACCTCACCAATGCGCTTTTGGAAGAATGGTGGAATATTACTATAAAGACACTCCGCAACCTTGTGGACAGCCTTCCCAGAAGAGTTGAAGCTGTAATAGCTGCAAAAGGTCATATTGAACCCGGAATGGGATGGCACTTCAAGTTCATATGTGAGTCAAGGCAGGTGGACAAATACTTTTGGCAATATAGTGTTCGTATGCTTAACTTAATATTTTAGTGTAAAACTAAACAAGTGTCAAAATAAACAAGTGTCAAATAATTATACTTAGATACAAATTGTCCAAGGCAGAACCGTATTACAAAGCATCCAGTAACAAATGTGTCCGCATCATTAAACTACTTATGAGCTTAATTTAATGAATCATCGTGGTTACAAGGTTTCGCTAAATCAATCGCCACTCCACTTTAGCTTAAAGACTGCATAAGTCTATTTCAGACGGTTAATGATAAATTAGTCTGAAGTCTTAGTCTTAGTATTTTCACTTGATCAACACTTTTCAAATATTCCACACTACAAAATAACCAAGTATGTATGATTGTGTCGGATCGGTATCTGTATCAGCCAATACTCAGGCTCCAATAGCGATATGTATAAGTTGTATTAGGACTCACTCATTATAATTGATTTTTGATAGATTTTTGATTAATTACATCCTCCTCCTCCTCCATTGCAAACACAGGAAGTGGATACAACTTTTGAATGACAAAATGTGAACACAAATCAAGTTAGAAAGAAATAAACTGCTTCTTTCTATTCCTTTTACACAAGTTTAATGGTGCAAATGTAATCATGTGCATGTCCCAAACAAGCTCTAACCAATCCACGCACTGGACACAGGAGTGTGTTGTAATAATTGTTTGTAAGTTATCACAAAAGAAACGTTGTATTACATTATGTTCCTGATAAGAAGATGAATGCTGTCTTTCGAGGCCTAACAAGAGGAAGAATGCTCGTGAAACGCCACTGTGATTTCAACACGGACAGATGGCAGGACCTGCTCAACTTCCAGAGGAACTCTCTTTGAAGTGTTAAACGAACTCTCTTTGAAGTATTTCACAAACTCTCTTCCAACTATTTGGTAACCGAGGTCAACGCTATTTACGACCCGCTGCCCTCTCGAAGTCGCTGTGGTCAGGAGACGGGAGGGGTTATCCATTGTCCTCCAACACCTGCCCCAGCTGGATCCAGGAAGAGCCCAAGCCCGAGAAATCCTCTTCTTGGTCTTCAAAGCGACCGAAAACAATGACTGTTTTACATACTTCCCATTCCTGCTGTGACATGTGTTGGTGCGTGAACATTGAACATCTGAATAAAAGAGGAGACGAAAACCTTCTTCGTCAGAGCGTGGTGCAGGACTGTACAGAGAGTGCAGTGGCCATGTCTCTCCTCAATATTGAGTCCAAATTGAATCCTGTCTCTGTTTGATTCCTTGCCTTTTGTCTTGTTTAATAGATGTCCTCAGTGTTTGAACGTGACGGAGTGCAGAACATTCAGGTGGATTATCTCATTGTATCCAAAATAACACTCAATTTAAAATAAACAATTATGAAAAAGTCCAAATTCCAACTACATTTGAGACACTAAAGTAAGCATCTTCCTCCAGTGAAGTGAAGACAAGAGTATAGTTGGTTATGGACTAAAAAGGCATGGGACTACATCTGGTGTGTATTGTAATGGTAAACCACAAGAACCACATGAAGTGCATATAAAGGCACACAAAAGGCAGGTACATGTTTAAAATCAATATGTAAATATCTGCAGTGAGTCCGCAGGGAGAGCCGGGTCATGTTCTGGTGAAACCCTAAGAGTAAAAGACATATCGGACTCCTGCGTCTGACGGCTCATCGATTTGACACAAAAAAAAAGGCATAAAAAGGGCCAAGTTTCATGCGTAAAAGAAGGATCGAGTGTTGAAGTCTTGACAGTGAAAGAAAAAAAGACATTCTCTCACTAAACTATGTCATGCTTGAACTTCTCCTATAATTCCCATCCAATATCATTCTTTTATGGTTGGAGTCGATTTATAGTTAGAACATGATCCGTCACAATCTCCACTTTAGCATCTTCCAAGAGGAGTAGGAAGAAGCAGATCTTATTTTTATTATTTTTTATTTTTATTTTTGTCCTGTCCAGCTTCTCAGGCAAATCATATTTTTGATGTAGAGGGTAGATGCCCATATCAGCTGTACAGATGTCCTTTACAAAAGAGAAGTGTAGGATACTTCTCGTGTTGCCTTATTTGTATTTGACTTTATTAAATGTATTTATATTATCATTTGACTTTATTAAATGTATTTATATTATCATTTGACTTTATTAAATGTATTTATATTATTATTTGACTTTATTAAATGTATTTATATTATCATTTGACTTTACTAAATGTATTTATATTATCATTTGCCTTTATTAAATGTATTTATATTATCATTTGACTTTATTAAATGTATTTATATTATCATTTGACTTTATTAAATGTATTTATATTATCATTTGACTTTATTAAATGTATTTATATTATCATTTGACTTTATTAAATGTATTTATATTATCATTTGACTTTATTAAATGTATTTATTTTATCATTTGACTTTATTAAATGTATTTATATTATCATTTGACTTTATTAAATGTATTTATATTATCATTTGACTTTATTAAATGTATTTATTTTATCATTTGACTTTATTAAATGTATTTATATTATCATTTGACTTTATTAAATGTATTTATATTATCATTTGACTTTATTAAATGTATTTATATTATCATTTGATTTTATTAAATGTATTTATATTATCATTTGACTTTATTAAATGTATTTATATTATTATTTGACTTTATTAAATGTATTTATATTATCATTTGACTTTATTAAATGTATTTATATTATCATTTGACTTTATTAAATGTATTTATATTATCATTTGACTTTATTAAATGTATTTATATTATTATTTGACTTTATTAAATGTATTTATATTATCATTTGACTTTATTAAATGTATTTATATTATTATTTGACTTTATTAAATGTATTTATATTATCATTTGACTTTATTAAATGTATTTATATTATTATTTGACATTATTAAATGTATTTATATTATCATTTGACTTTATTAAATGTATTTATATTATCATTTGACTTTATTAAATGTATTTATATTATCATTTGACTTTATTAAATGTATTTATATTATCATTTGACTTTATTAAATGTATTTATATTATCATTTGACTTTATTAAATGTATTTATATTATCATTTGACTTTATTAAATGTATTTATTTTATCATTTGACTTTATTAAATGTATTTATATTATCATTTGACTTTATTAAATGTATTTATTTTATCATTTGACTTTATTAAATGTATTTATATTATCATTTGACTTTATTAAATGTATTTATATTATCATTTTACTTTATTAAATGTATTTATATTATCATTTGATTTTATTAAATGTATTTATATTATCATTTGACTTTATTAAATGTATTTATATTATTATTTGACTTTATTAAATGTATTTATATTATCATTTGACTTTATTAAATGTATTTATATTATCATTTGACTTTATTAAATGTATTTATATTATCATTTGACTTTATTAAATGTATTTATATTATTATTTGACTTTATTAAATGTATTTATATTATCATTTGACTTTATTAAATGTATTTATATTATTATTTGACTTTATTAAATGTATTTGTATTATCATTTGACTTTATTAAATGTATTTATATTATTATTTGACATTATTAAATGTATTTATATTATCATTTGACTTTATTAAATGTATTTATATTATCATTTGACTTTATTAAATGTATTTATATTATCATTTGGTGCAGCCGGGCCGGAGCAGGAGGGGATAGAAAGAGGGAAAAAAAGGAAGACAGAGGGGGAAATTGTGGGGACAAGAGGGGGATAAGACAGAGAAACAAAAACAAAACAACAGCAAACACAACAATAACAATAACAACAACAACAACAACAATAGAGCAACATCAGCAAATATGACATGTACAAATATGATGGCAAAGAAGCAGTTAGTGAAAAAAATAATAATACAGAAATGACAATGAGCATTATTACACTACAAATGGATCAATACAAATACCAATAGAAATATCGCTATTGATAATGAATACATATTTTACTCCAACTTTATATTTTGTCGTCATTGATAGTTTTTTCTTTGCTGAGTTGCTTGCGTGTTAGTGTGGACCTGCCAACTATCAAGCTGGTGGCTATTTATTGCTACCACGCACATTTGCAATAGCTAACTGTCAGGTTCAAACACCGAACTATCTATTACACAAGACAAGAAGCAAGGAATCAGGCAGAGACAGAGTTCAATTTAGCTCATGAGGAGAAACGTTTGGGGCTGCACACTCAGTTACAGTCTCTGAGGTACAGCCCCACGTGCTCCTCTATTTATTCGGTAGTTCCCTAGTTAACATCACTGAGGCTGCCTCTAAAGGGAGTGGTCACACATCATGCAAAACAGCTCCAGTACGCACAATACGTGACGGAATGTGCTGGGGACCATGTGATTGTCTTGTCTCTGCTTCGTCTGTGTGCTGTCGCCTTATCTTTGTTGAGGTCCTGGTACGTCCTAAAACAAAGAAAACATCTGCGGCGAGGCCACCCCTCATTTGCCGTGGAAGATAACAAGTTGTGTGCCTATATATATCTCTATATGCAACTTTTTTTTACTTGAAAATCTCCTTTTGCTGCCTCTGACTTCAACTTCCACTTATTTTCTAACCTCGCCCTCCTTTTTCTTGCTGCTCCTTCCAGTCATACATTATATAAAATAAATAATCCATGCTTTTGTCTCTTCTTTTCCTCCTTGCTTTCCTTCCATCCCTTCATTCAAGCTCCTTCCTTCCTTCCTTCCCTCCTCCTGTATTGACGGCGCTGCGATGCATTTTGCTAAAAGATGGCTTATGAATCATTGATGTTGCTGTTGAGGTTTCAGTGGCGCGGGGCAGCCGGATGTAAATAAGTGAGGACGAGCTACGCTCCATAGCTGGATGATACTTAGCCCGGCCTATGAAACATTGATGAGATATTTTGTGTGTAATGCGATGGCTATTTAAGAAGGCAAGATATGAGAGTTGTTTACAACTGCAGAGCAGACAGTTAAGACCCGAGCAGGAGTGCAAATGAAGTCAGCGAGTAAAGAAGACCACCAGATTGGAGCTGATCTTACATTTATCAAACAAACATGTAAATTGAGGCATAATAATAGAGACTTCTTCTTATTAAACACACATTCATCACTTGTTCTCCTCTTTCTAAGCTGCTTTTTTTCATGTACCGTATTTTCCGCACTATAAGGCGCACCTAAAAACCACAAATTTTCTCAAAAGCTGACAGTGCGCCTTATAACCCGGTGCGCTTTATATATGGATTAATATTAAGATTCATTTTCATAAAGTTTCGGTCTCGCAACTTCGGTAAACAGCCGCCATCTTTTTTCCCGGTAGAACAGGAAGCGCTTCTTCTTCTACGCAAGCAACCGCCAAGGTAAGCTCCCGCCCCCATAGAACAGGAAGCGCTTCTTCTTCTACTGTAAGCAACCACCCGCCCGCGTAGAAGAAGAAAAAGCCCGCGGATATCACCGTACGTTTCATTTCCTTTGTGTGTTTACATCTGTAAAGACCACAAAATGGCTCCTACTAAGCGACAAGGATCCGGTTCATGAAAAGACGCAATCTCTCCATCCGCACACGGATTACTATTTCACAGCAACTGATATTCCTGTGAACCGCACCGTGGATACAACGGGAGCACGTACGGTGAATATTCGCACCACAGGGAATGAGAAGTCATCCTTCACTGTGGTTCTAGCTTGCCATGCTAATGGCCAGAAACTTCCACCCATGGTGATATTCAAAAGGAAGACCTTGCCAAAAGAGACCTTTCCAGCCGGCGTCATCATAAAAGCTAACTCGAAGGGATGGATGAAGAAAAGATGAGCGAGTGGTTAAGGTAAGTTTAAGTTTACGCGAAGAGGCCGGGTGGCTTTTTTCACGCAGCTCTGTCCATGTTGATATACGTATGTTTGTGATTGCACATTTGCGTACATTTTGGGAGTGAACAGAGTTGTTAGAACGCTGGTTTTTAATATATTATTAAAGTTTGACTGACCTATCTGACTGTTTTTTTGACATTCCTTTAGCGCAGTTAGATGCGGCTTACAACACCGGGCGGCTTATAGGTGGATAACGTTTTGAAATATGCCGTTCATTGAAGGCGCGGCTTATAACCCAGGGCGCCTTATAGTGCGGAAAATACGGTAATATTTGATTTGTTGAATTCTGTTGCCAATCACATACAGTGGTGGTCAAAAGTGTACGTACACTTGTAAAGAACATCATGTCATGGCTGTCTTGACTTTACAATCATTTCTATTTTTTTAGTGATGTAGTGATTGGAGCACATACTTGTTGGTCACAAAAAACATTCATGAAGTTTGCTTCTTTTATGAATTTATTATGGCTCTACTGAAAATGTGAGGGTCAAAAGTATACATACAGCAATGTTAATGTGGAAGTCGCTTCCTACTTGTTCCACGATTACCAGTGACGTGCAGTCAACATTTAATTGTTATATGTATCCAGTGATTATACTATGAAGTTATTTTCCATTTAACTTCACCAGTTTTAGATTATTTTTATTCAAAATCGCTGAATTTTCACATTTGCTGTTCAAATACTGAGAAGAGACGGTGCGGTGATCAGCAGCCAGTCGAGGCGCGTCACTCAGTGCCTCAACATGGATTGCGCAATGACTCGGCTAACTGCTGGCCTGCTGTGCAGTGAGACCGTATTGCTATATGAATTATATTATACATTTCCATAGTTTGGTTAGCTGAGGTATATAATGTACAGTGTATTTTGTCAACAACTGTATGTGTGTAAAGTATTTCTTGTGCTGAGCGATCATAAAACGGCTGCAAAAGACGCAATGGCTGAGGCTCGCCTCCTGCACCCCCGCCGTAGAATTGTTATATCAACTAAAGCCCACACTTAAACTTTCCACGTGCAAGATTGAATCTATTTAAAAAAATTATTTCATAAGAAGCCAAAAAGTGCAAAGGAGGAGTTGTGAATGACTGCAGGGACACAACATTAGGTACACCTGCAGACTGCAGGTGTACCTAATTCACAACTCCTCCAACACGAACATTATTGTTTTTGCACTTTTTGGCTTCTTATGAAATAACTTTAGTAACCTATTTTCATGGGCTTTCCTCTTTGTGATGTTAAGTTCCTGTTATGCGCTGTTATACAGTATATGCCTTGAGCTCTTATTTTGAAGGCGCTAAGAGCGGAAGTGATGTCACGTTGCGTAGGTTTTTGAAAGAAGGTAAATAAAGTGGTCCTCGTGTAAACTGGAGCCTCCGTGTTTGTTATTTTGTAGTTTCATACAGTATAGGCGACATTTATAAACCCTCGGTTACACTTTTTTAAATAGATTCAATCTTGCACGTGGAAAGTTTAAGTGAGGGCTATAGTTGCGGCGCATGGACTTAATTTCTAAGTAAAGGTAAGACCATAATAACGTTTTTTTTATTAAATGTGCTTTTTTGTGTGCTACAGTTTGTATGTGTAAAGTTAAAGTTAAGTTAAAGTAGCAATGATTGTCACACACACACTAGGTGTAATGACATTTGTCCTCTGCATTTGACCCATCCCCTTGATCACCCCCTGGGAGGTGAGGGGAGCAGTGGGAAGCAGCGGCGCCGCGCCCGGGAATAATTTTTGGTGATTTAACCCCCAATTCCAAGCCTTGATGCTGAGTGCCAAGCAGGGAAGAATGCTGGTATGAGCTTTTAAACATAACCCGTTAACTGCTGCCAATCAAATGGTGAATAAGATACTCTTTAGGGTTCATATGTTTGTAAATCTGACTGTGATGAAGTCAGTGCCTCACCAGCCATCAACCTCGCCGCACGTCACTGACGATTACACACGTCGCAGGAGAACAGTTTTTAATGTTCATATAATAAGTCAACAACCTTTTCAGATGTTTTCTCTCTCCAGTCTCTCCCACCACACCTCCTCCACTGGCCGCTCACTGTTAAAGACAACAGATGATTAGATTACCACGTACCACCTGTGAAATCTAATCACCTGCCGGCTGTGTCTCGCCGTCAGCACATGCCCCGCCCCTGTCCGATGGTGCTCCGCCCTCAACACCATCGACAGAGGCGGTGACCTTTGCTCCTGCAGGCGCGCTGATCACACTCTCCCTCCACAGTTCATATTTGCTTACATGTCCCTTGGCAAGTTTACCTGCAATAAGGCGCTTTTGGTAGCCATCCACACGCTTCTGCTTGACCACTAAATTGGAGCAGTTCAGCTAAATGTGTTGCTTTTCTGACATGGACTTGTTTCTTCAGCAATGTCCACACGTTCAAGTGAGGACTTTGATCGTGAATGAATGATAGGTTGCATTCCAAAAGACTGCAGTTCTTTTTGAAGCCACTGATTCAAGGTTTCTCTTGCGCCATTCCAAAAAGAATGAGTCAGAAGCAGAGGTGGGTAGAGTAGCCAGAAATTGTACTCAAGTAAGAGTACTGTTACTTTAGAGATTTATTACTCAAGTAAAAGTAAGAAGTAGTCACCCAAATGTTTACTTGAGTAAAAGTAAAAAGTATGTTGTGAAAAAACTACTCAAGTACTGAGTAACTGATGACTAACATACACACTCATATTATATATATATATATATATATATATATATATATATATATATATATATATATATATATATATATATATATACATATATTTACATACATATACATTGATATATACAGTATATAATTTATATGTATTTATTTAGCTGTTTTTGTTTACATGTTAAAGGTGTTTTAATGAATATACATGCATGTTTAACACATATAGATTCCTTTCTTTCATGCAGACTAGAATATAAGTTGGTGTATTACCTGATTCTGATGACTTGCATTGATTGTAATCAGACAGTAGTGCTGATAGCGTCCACGTTTTCAAATGGAGGAGAAGAAAAGTTCCTCCTTTCTGTCTAATACCACATGAAAGTGGTGGGTTTTTGGCATCTTATTTGTCCAGCTTCCATATTCGTTTTTATACACTTTACAAGAAATATATTGGCGTCAAACTACGTAGCTTGCTAGCTTGTTTGCGCTGGCTTTCGGAGACTCTTGTTTTGAAAGCGCAGGCGCGATGGAGCGGCACTTTTATTGTGAAGACAGGAACTGTGCAGTCAGTCTTTAGGCTTTTGACGGGATGTACGGTTGAAATAAAAAAGTATCTTTTTTCCTTCACACTTTTGATTGATTGATTGGAACTTTTATTAGTAGATTGCACAGTGAAGTACACATTCCGTACAATTGACCACTAAATGGTAACACCCCAATAAGTTTTTACACTTGTTTAAGTCAGGTCATGTGACCGCCTGGCTCTGTTTGATTGGTCCAACGTCACCAGTGACTGCATCTGATTGGTGGAACAGAGTGAACGTCACCAGTGACTGTATTTGTTGAAACGCAGGCACTATGAAGGTCTGTCTGACAGACCAAAACAAACAAAGCGTGCATTAACAGATGGATAAAAATCAGTAGCGAGTAGCGAGCTGAATGTAGATAAAAGTAGCGGAGTAAAAGTAGCGTTCCTTCTCTATAAACATACTTAAGTAAAAGTAAAAGTATGTTGCATTAAAACTACTCTTAGAAGTACAATTTATCCCAAAAGTTACTCAAGTAGATGTAACGGAGTAAATGTAGCGCGTTACTACCCACCTCTGGTCAGAAGGAAAGAGGGCCGTGCAGGCACACACACTCGCACAATCATAACCAATCACCGATCTATGCCTTCATTAAAGCATCCTTTTAGTGGTGCACCTCCCCTCCTAATGCCAGCATGGAGTTCCACTCCTGGGTGGTGTGTGTGGTCAGAGCAGCTGCATTATTCATGGGCGGGGTCAGGACGCTGAACTGTGTCGCTCTTCACTCTCACCACACTTTGCAAACATCACATCTCTTTCCCACTAAGACAAGGCCAAAGTGGTGGTCACATAATGGATGTCCGTTCATACTGTATGTACAGTACAGATGCAAGCACAATGTACAGTAAATATGAGCCAAGCACTCGCTCTTTTAGACATGAATGCATCGACAACATATCCATATATATATATATATATATATATATATACAGTGGTGGTCAAAAGTGTACATACACTTGTAAAGAACATCATGTCTCCCAGGGCAACCATTCTCCCGAATTTCTCCCGATTTTCACCCGGACTACAATATTGAGGGCGTGCTGTGATGGCACTGCCTTTAACGTCCTCTACAACCTGTCGTCGCGTCTGCTTTTTCACCATACAAACATCGTGCCGGCCCAGTCACATGTTGTATGAGGCTTCTGCAGACACACGTAAGTGAATGCAATTCATACTTGATCAACAGCCATACAGGTCACACTGAGGGTGGCCGTATAAACAAGTTTAACACTGTTACAAATATGCACCACACTGTGAATCCACACAAAACAAGAATGACAAACACATTTCGGGAGAACATCCGCACCGTAACACAACATGAACACAACAGAACAAATACCCAGAACCCCTTGCAGCACTAACTCTTCCGGGCTACAATATACACCCCTGCTACCATCAAACCCTGCCCCCCCAAACCCCCCACACTTCAACCCCCAAATTCGGAGGTCTCAAGGTTGGCAAGTATGCAGTAAATGGCAGTCACACATAAGAGATACTAGTAGACTGCAATATGACTCAAGTAAACAACACCAACATTTTGTATGTTCCATTGAAAATATAGAACATTACGCTCAAAAATCTATCAAAATGTTTTAGTAGGACTTTGGTAAGCTATGAAGCCACACCGCTTGATGGATTGTACTGTGCCTCAACATAGGAGTATTAATATGGTGTGTGTATAAGGTAAGACATATTATCTGGTGTTTTGTTTCACAGTATTATGCAAAAGAAACTTTTCTTACAATCTGGTACCTGCTGATCCGTTTCATAAATAAATAGATATTGATATTTATACTTGATCAATTGAAAAGTAGCTCGTCTGCTGTAAAGGTGTGGCTGATATGTTCATTTTATTCAAGTAACAAAGTCCATTAGGTAATAGTATTTTTAATAAACTCACACACACACACACCAGATAGCACTTAACCACACGATGAGGCCCCATTATCTGTTAACCACACACAACTACACCACCTCAACTTTAAAGAAACAAACTCTGAAGTCCATTAGCTATTCACCGCAGAGCACTGCACTTTAGACGGCTCTTTTACTCTTAACCACTCTTTCTACCACGCATTACCAACTCACCACAGACTGTCTGTCTGTCTGTGTGTGTGTGTGTGTGTGTGTGTGTGTGTGTGTGTGTGTGTGTGTATGTGTCTCCTTGTATTTCTACCCTTCTTGAGACATCAACAAGTAAAAGTAGCAAGTGATGACATAAATCATGGTCCCAATAACATTGCATCTAATAGAGAGCCAAATACTAGAGTCCGTGAACATTGCTCCAAAGTCAGGATTTTTGGTTGATTTCATGTGCATAGAAAAGTAAACATTGACAAAGGCAGCAATATATGATAAAACAAGATGGCAGCTAAAAAAAGGACTTACCTATTCATCCCCTACGCTATTAAGACTATAGTGGCCATTAACAGTTAGCTTCTACAGCTGGGTTGCCCAAAGTGCGGCACAGGGGCCATCTGTGGTCCCTGACTCCTTTGTCATCTGTGGTCCCTGACTCCTTTGTCATCGGCTTTAAGCACATTACAAAAAACAGAAAATAGAGATCTCATTTGCACCCCTGGTGGTGACATCTTTTATCACAATGTTGCCAATTTTGTTGTTGTTCTTGTAAATCACTGACAATTTTTGAGTAAAATGATGACTTTTGTCATCATTTTGCCAAGTGAAGTTCTGATTATTGTTATAATGATGCCAAAATATTACAGTTTTCTTATAAAATTGTGACTTTTGTTGAGTAAAATTACAACTCTTTTACATAAAATTGCCAAAATGTTAAGCTTTTCTTGTAAAATTGCCAAAAACTGTGACTGTTATTGAGTAAAATTGCAACATTTATCATAATATTGCACAAATGTTAACTTTTTCTCGTAAAACTTTAACTTGCGTTGAGTAAAATAACAACTTGTATTATAATACTGCCAAAATTCTAAGTTTTACTTGTGAAATTCCAACTCATTTTTCACAACAAGTTTTTTTATATTTACATATTATGTATATATTATTAATGTTGTAAATACACTTTTTTATGTAATTAGAAAGGCTGGTCATAAAGAGGGAGGCCTTTTTCTCAGGTCTCAAGACGGTAAGAAATACAAGAACATGTGTGTGTGTGTGTGTGTGTGTGTGTGTGTGTGTGTGTGTGTGTGTGTGTGTGTGTGTGTGTGTGTGTGTGTGTGTGTGTGTGCGTGCGTGCGTGTGTGTGTGTGTGCGTGTGTGTGTAATGTGAGACTTTAATGAAAGGAGGATGAAGAGCAGGATTGAAGAGAGATGAATATTATTGAGCTCCATAAAAGTATGAATAAGAAGACGTGAGAACATCAAAGTCACATCAGAGACACGAGGAAACAACATCTTAACTTGCAGTTTGACAGCAAGGAAGGAAGGAAGACATTTTAAAAGAAGTGCTACCTCCATTTTCATACATCCTCTGTTTTTACAACTGACTTTTCAACTGAAACTGTCACGGTCAACTTGCATCGTGGACCTTCATTTGTGTCTCTCTTTTTTATTACACTACATTTTTTTACTCATGTATTCTTTGTAGAGATGTCTGATAATATCGGCCTGCTGATATTATCAGCCGATGAATGCTTTAAAATGTAATATCGGAAATTATCGGTATCGTTTTTTTTTGTTTTCTTTTTTTTTCTTTTTTTAAATTAAATCAACATAAAAAACATAAGATACACTTACAATTAGTGCACCAACCCAAAAAACCTCCCTCCCCATTCACACTCATTCACACAAAAGGATTGTTTCTTTCTGTTATTAATATTGTGGTTCCTACATTATATATCAATATATATCAATACAGTCTGCAGGGATACAGTCCGTAAGCACACATCATTGTGCGTGCTGCTGGTCCACTAATAGTACTAACCTTTAACACTTCATTCATACTTGCCAACCTTGAGACCTTCGATTTCGGGAGGTGGGGGGGCGTGGTTGGGGGCGGGGCGTGGTTGGGGGCGTGGTTAAGAGGGGAGGAGTTTATTTACAGCTAGAATTCACTAAGTCAAGTATTTCATATTATATATACAGGTAAAAGCCAGTAAATTAGAATATTTTGAAAAACTTGATTTATTTCAGTAATTGCATTCAAAAGGTGTAACTTGTACATTATATTTATTCATTGCACACAGACTGATGCATTCAAATGTTTATTTCATTTAATTTTGATGATTTGAAGTGGCAACAAATGAAAATCCAAAATTCCGTGTGTCACAAAATTAGAATATTACTTAAGGCTAATACAAAAAAGGGATTTTTAGAAATGTTGGCCAACTGAAAAGTATGAAAATGAAAAATATGAGCATGTACAATACTCAATACTTGGTTGGAGCTCCTTTTGCCTCAATTACTGCGTTAATGCGGCGTGGCATGGAGTCGATGAGTTTCTGGCACTGCTCAGGTGTTATGAGAGCCCAGGTTGCTCTGATAGTGGCCTTCAACTCTTCTGCGTTTTTGGGTCTGGCATTCTGCATCTTCCTTTTCACAATACCCCACAGATTTTCTATGGGGCTAAGGTCAGGGGAGTTGGCGGGCCAATTTAGAACAGAAATACCATGGTCCGTAAACCAGGCACGGGTAGATTTTGCGCTGTGTGCAGGCGCCAAGTCCTGTTGGAACTTGAAATCTCCATCTCCATAGAGCAGGTCAGCAGCAGGAAGCATGAAGTGCTCTAAAACTTGCTGGTAGACGGCTGCGTTGACCCTGGATCTCAGGAAACAGAGTGGACCGACACCAGCAGATGGTGTACATGCTCATATTTTTCATTTTCATACTTTTCAGTTGGCCAACATTTCTAAAAATCCCTTTTTTGTATTAGCCTTAAGTAATATTCTAATTTTGTGACACACGGAATTTTGGATTTTCATTTGTTGCCACTTCAAATCATCAAAATTAAATGAAATAAACATTTGAATGCATCAGTCTGTGTGCAATGAATAAATATAATGTACAAGTTACACCTTTTGAATGCAATTACTGAAATAAATCAAGTTTTTCAAAATATTCTAATTTACTGGCTTTTACCTGTATATACATATATATATACAAGAAATACTTGACTTTCAGTGAATTCTAGCTATAAATATATATTTCTTTTAATATATATATATATATATATATATATATATATATATATATATATATATATATATGTATATATATATATATATATATATATATATATATATATATATATATATATATATATATATATATATATATAAAATAAATACTTGAATTTCTGTGTTCATTTATTTACACATATACACACAGATAACACTCATCTACTCATTGTTGAGTTAAGGGTTGAATTGTCCATCCTTGTTCTATTCTCTGTCACTATTTTTCTAACCATGCTGATGATGCATTGCTGTGTGGCACGCACAAAAGTGCTTTCATCAAAATGCACTAGATGGCAGTATTGTCCTGTTTAAGAGTGTCACAACATTGCTGTTTACGGCAGACAAACTGCTTTACGGTAGACGTGACTGCTGTTGTTGTGTGTTGTTGCCGCGCTGGGTCTGGGAGGACGTTAATGAAACTGCCTAACAATAAACCCACATAAGAAACCAAGAACTCGCCCTCCATCATTCTACAGTTATAACGTGATTGGGCAGGTACGCTGTTTATTTTGTGGGAAAGCGGACTCAGGTCCGCATGGACCTGAGTCCGCCTGAATTTCGGGAGAAAATTTGTCCCGGGAGGTTTTCGGGAGAGGCGCTGAATTTCGGGAGTCTCCCGGAAAATCCGGGAGGGTTGGCAAGTATGACTTAATTTGACTCATTTTCATTCATTACTAGTTTCAATGTAACTGTTTTTATATTGTTGTACTTTCTTTTTTATTCAAGAAAATGTTTTTAATGTATTTATCTTATTTTATTTGATTTGATTTTTTTTAAAAAGGACCTTATCTTCACCATACCTGCTTGTCCAAATTAGGCATAATAATGTGTTAATTCCACGACTGTATATATCGGTTGATATCGGTATCAGTAATTAAGAGTTGGACAATATCTGAATATCGGATATCGGCAAAAAAAGCCATTATCGGACATCCCTAATTCTTTGCATTTGAATTTTGTGAAATTAGGATTCATTGTCATCCCATTGGGTTGACTTTTTCCTTGCCCTGATGTGGTATCTGAGCCCAGGATGTCATTGTGCATACCTGCCAACTTTTGAAATCAGAAAAACCTAGTAGCCAGGGTCCAGGTGCCGCAGGCCCCGGTAGGTACAGGACAAAGTCCTGGTGGGGGGGTTCAAAATGATTGATTGCATTCAGACAGGTTAAAATGTTGCTAAAACCATCACTTTTCTATCAGTCACAGTGACTTTTCAAAACAAAAATATTACAGCAAAAATCATATGGGTTGATTGACATGTTTATTCTGTAAGCTAACTTCAATAGTTTGAAATTATTTTGACAGTTAATGCCAGTTATCCTGTCAACCTTTCACAAGACTTCAATTTGTTAATTGAAAGTATAAACAGTATAAACACTTTTTACAGTAAACAAATGGTAAAACAGTACTAAACAATTCCATTAAAAAAAAAATTGGTGTCATTATTAACTTTCTGTCCAAGCTTGTATAATCTACTGCCTTGTTCAATTGTAAAAAATATTCTGTGCCTAAAATTCACATTTCTATCACAATTATCATACTGTAAACATGGTAAGCTAACTTCATTAAAATTAATAGTCCTGTCAATAGCATGGAATTACAATTCAAATGTAGTTATTTTGTAAGCCTTTCAAAAGAATTCAAAATATGAAAAATTCATGAAAATTAATTGAAGCCATCAGACACTTGAAAAGTGGCACATCACATCTCTAATGTAATCATTTGAACTTTTCAACAGAAATAGCACTGCAAAAATATTAAGGACATACTTCTGTATTTTGGTAGTTATGCTGTCAACATTTAACAAGATTTCTTCAATTTGGACTTGAAAGCATAAATAGTATAAACACTTTTAACAGTATGTCGTGCTGTGAAATACAGCCGACAGGATTGCGCACCAAACACGAAGCAAGGCCAAAGCGCATGCATGCTGCAGGAGAACAAAGGACTTCTTTCATTTAAGGTTTGTGATAAACCATCAAACTCATTCTTTAAAAGGACTCTATAGTAATATAAAGCGAGTTTTTCTGGACATTATCATGCAAGAAAAGTTTATTTTTGGGACCGCGATCACCGCGTAATGATTTTTAAAGGTTGCATTACAAACATTTAACTGTCCCATGTGATCAGCCAGTGCGATTGGAAGTCCATGCTCAATTATTGCCTCCGTAAATAAAACTTCGGCATTTATCACATCCAAAGAATCTGTTTGGGCGACGAAAAACATTGAAAGTTTTCCACTTGTATCGCTAGCAACGGCATTAGACTTGTGTTCTTTTGTCCCGACGTGGTCTTTTACATCGCTAATTCCTCCGCGTCCGATCGAAAAAATCTTGTCTGCACAAGGTGCAATTCGCGTAGTTTTCACCCTTTTTGGAACGGATAATAATTCCCGGATAGGCTTTTGAATATTCTTCACGGAATGACTGCAGTTTTCTTTTCGGTTTAAGACTCGTTTGCGATTTTTCTCCGGCTGATTCCATGATCGTTCTGCTCGTTTGGAAACAATGGCAACTGGTGCCTCGTGCTTGGCAGCGGTGCTATAAATAGCCTCGCGCATGGCATTCGGAATGGCTCGATAGGAAGTTACGGGAAGCAGTGTCGATTGTCATTGTTGTTACGCGATTTCGTGAACAAAACTTTAAAAAAAATTGTTTTTCTTTAATTAATGAAAAACCGTATTTTTTTATCACTGCAACCGTAACCCAGAAACCCCACCCCCCCAAAAAAAATAAAAAAAAAAATAAAAATAAAAATAAAAATAAAAATAAAAAACCCAAAAAAAACCCAAAAAAACCCAAAAAAACCAAACAAAAAACAAAAAAAACGTACTAACTACGGGAAAACCGGAGTAGTTGGCAGGTATGCATTGTGGCTTGTGCAGCCCTTTGAGACACTCCTGATTTAGGGCTATATAAGTAAACATTGATTGATTGATATATGTAGCCCATTTCCAGTTTCCATAGGTCCCTACACTATTGTAGTCATATCCACTTCTTCTTGTACACGTCAAAAACATCTCAATGGCCTTTAAAGAGTTAGCAAGCTATGAAAGAGGAAGGACAATAACGCAGGTGGTGTGCATGGAATACTCTGGAATGATCAACACATAACTTACAGGCAGGCAAAGACGAAGAAGACGTCAAGAGTAGTGAGAGAAAGTAGGACTTGGCGGCACTATTACATCTTGATCAACACATGACTGATCATGTCAGCGCTCGCCATCTTTCACCCGCCGCCGTTTGACCACACCACGTGACCCCCCCCCCACGCACACCCACTTCCCCCCAAGTACCCCCAGGCGGGAGCATCAATAACGCATGGCCAGCGGCCTCTGTGTACACACACACACACACACACACACACACTCACTCACACACACACACACACACACCAAGCATGTGCTAAAATACACATTATAGCTGACACTCTGATATTCATGCAGACAAACACACACACACACACACACACACACACACACACACACACTAAATGGCTAACACACACTTGGTCTTAATCCAGTTGTGGTGGATTTAGTAGTGAATTGGCAAATACTTGTTCCATTGTGATTGTTTGTATTACCGTATTTTCCGCACTATTAGCCGCACCTAAAAACCACAAATTTACTCAAAAGCTGACAGTGCGGCTTATAACCCGGTGCGCTTTATATATGGATTAATATTAAGATTCATTTTCATAAAGTTTCCGTCTCGCAACTACGGTAAACAGCCGCCATCTTTTTTCCCCGTAGAAGAGGAAGTGCTTCTTCTTCTACGCAAGCAACCGCCAAGGTAAGCACCCGCCCCCATAGAACAGGAAGCGCTTCTTCTTCTACTGTAAGCAACCACCCGCCCCCATAGAAGAAGAAGAAGCGCGCGGATATTACGTTTCATTTCCTTTGTGTGTTTACATCTGTAAAGACCACAAAATGGCTCCTACTAAGCGACAGGGATCCGGTTCATGAAAAGACGCAATCTCTCCATCCGCACACGGACTACTATTTCACAGCAACTGCCTAAAGACTTTCAAGAAAAGCTGGCTACTTTCCGTGCATATTGTAAAAACAAGATAGCTGAAAAAAAGATCCGGCCAGAGAACATTATCAACATGGACGAGGTTCCACTGACTTTTGATAGTCCTGTGAACCGCACTGTGGATACAACGGGAGCACGTACGGTGAATATTCGCACCACAGGGAATGAGAAGTCGTCCTTCACTGTGGTTCTAGCTTGCCATGCTAATGGCCAGAAACTTCCACCCATGGTGATATTCAAAAGGAAGACCTTGCCAAAAGAGACCTTTCCAGCCGGCGTCATCATAAAAGCTAACTCGAAGGGATGGATGGATGAAGAAAAGATGAGCGAGTGGTTAAGGGAAGTTTACGCAAAGAGGCCGGGTGGCTTTTTTCACGCAGCTCCGTCCATGTTGATATACGACTCCATTCGCGCCCACATCACGCTGGTTTTTAATATATTATTAAAGTTTGACTGACCTATCTGACTGTTTTTTTGACATTCCTTTAGCGCAGTTAGATGCGGCTTATAACACGGGGCGGCTTATAGGTGGACAAAGTTTTGAAATATGCCGTTCATTGAAGGCGCGGCTTATAACCCAGGGCGCCTTATGGTGCGGAAAATACGGTAATTGTTTTCACTCAGTATACACGGTGAGAAAACACACTCACACTTGTAAAACCTTCACACACACACACACACACACTCACGCGGAAAAAATGCCTACCTCTTTAGGACCACCCTTTCTAGATATATAAAGAAGTGTATTTA